>NC_046163.1:70969411-71114411 GCF_011064425.1 Rattus rattus
ACCCACACACCTAAGGGCACTTGATTTTTGACAAAGGAGCCAAAAACCATCCAATGGAAAAGATAGCATTTTCAGCAAATGGTGCTGGTTCAACTGGAGGTCAACATGTAGAAGAATGCAGACTCCATCCATGCTTATCACCCTGTACAAAGTTTAAGTCCAATGGATCAAGGACCTCCACATCAAACCAGATACACTCAAACTAATAGAAGAAAACTAGGGAAGCATTTGGGAACACATGGGCACTGGAAAAATTTCCTGAACAAAACACCCATGGCTTATGCTCTAAGATCAAGAATCGACAAATGGGATCTCATAAAACTACAAAGCTTATGTAAGGCAAAGGACACTGTTCATAGGACAAAACGGCAACCAACAGATTGGGAAAAGATCTTTACCAATCTTACAACAGATAGAGGCCTTATATCCAAAATACACAAAGAACTCAAGAAGTTAGACAGCAGGGAGACAAATAACCCTATTAAAAAATGGGGTTCAGAGCTAAACAGAGAATTCACAGCTGAGGAATGCCGAATGGCTGAGAAACACCTAAAGAAATGTTCAACATCGTTAGTCATAAGGGAAATGCAAATCAAAACAACCCTGAGATTTCACCTCACACCAGTGAGAATGGCTAAGATCAAAAACTCAGGTGACAGCAAATGCTGGCGAGGATGTGGAGAAAGGGGAACATTCCTCCATTGTTGGTGGGATTGCAGACTGGTACAACCATTCTGGAAATCAGTCTGAGGTTCCTCAGAAAATTGGACATTGAACTGCCTGAGGATCCAGCTTTAATCTCTCCTGGGCATATACCCAAAAGATGCCCCAACATATAAAAAAAGACACGTGTCCACTATGTTCATCGCAGCCTTATTTATATAGCCAGAAGCTGGAAAGAACCCAGATGCCCTTCAACAGAGGAATGGACAGAAAATGTGGTACATCTACACAATGGAATATTACTCAGCTATCAAAACAATGACTTATGAAATTCCTAGGCAAATGGTTGGAACTGAAAATATCATCCTGAGTGAGCTAACCTAATCACAGAAAGACATACATGGTATGTAATCATTGATAAGTGGCTATTAGCCCAAATGCTTGAATTACCCTAGATGCCTAGAACAAATGAAACTCAAGACGGATGATCAAAATGTGAATGCAGATCGCTCCTGAGAGACACAGCCAGAATACAGCAAATACAGAGGCGTATGCCAGCAGGAAACCACTGAACTGAGAACAGGACCCCTATTGAAGGAATCAGAGAAAGAACCGGAAGAGCTTGAAGGGGCTCAAGACCCCATATGTACAACAATGCCAAGCAACCAGAGCTTCCAGGGACTAAGCCACTACCTAAAGACTATACATGGACTGACCCTGGACTCTGACCTCATAGGTAGCAATGAATATCCTAGTAAGAGCACGAGTGGAAGGGGAAGCCCTGGGTCCTGTTAAGACTGAACCCCAGTGAACTAGACTGTTGGGGAGAGGGCAGCAATGGGGGGGGTTGGGAGGGAACACCCATAAGGAAGGGAGGAGGAGGGATGTTTGCCGAAACCGGAAAGGGAATAACACTTTCAAATGTATATAAGAAATACTCAAGTTAATAATAAAAAAAAAAAAAAAAAAAAAAAAAGATTGTTCTCTTCTGGTTATAAAGACAGTATGAAACTATGAGAAGCCATTGTATCAGGCAAATAATGTATTTAAATGTGAAAATAAATAAGCTTTAATTAATGGCAAAAACCTTTTGTCTTTATGTTATGGAAATATATAAAATCATAGACTTGTATCTTCTGCAAAGATTTTGTTCTGAAGTCCATGTCAGCAAATAATGTGAAACTACTTAGTAACAAAATACTTGAAATTACCGAATCCCTTGAAAATCCCTCAAATTGCCTTTAAAACACAGTGTAATAGTGCCCTGCCCTCAGAAGTACACTGCACGGAAGAGAGCACTATGTCATGGCCTGTGTAGCAAGGCACCTGTCTGATGGTGGAGACCGTACTGAGTCACGCTCAGGCCTGCTGGCTGCTGTGACAGGTATGTTAGCATCGGCCTGCACCAGAGGAACAGCAGTCATACCCTCTTCTCATTCAACGTCAGCACTGTGCACTGTGCGTGAGAATTCCAGGACCACACTGAGCCCATTATTAGCCTTTCATTTGGGGTATTTTGGAGCTGATTTTCATCATGAGCTCAACATCTTTATTTGGATTGCACTCAGAAACAGAACTCTGCCCTGTCCCTCTCAGTTGCTACCACAGATACTTAGAATTTTAGACATAAATCATGTAACATAATAGTGTTTCATTGAAAACCCAGTGTTCTCATCAGTGTCCTTACCGTCTTCTATGGATGCTTCAGTGCTGTAGCCATCATACTCTGCAGACAAGGGGCTGTACTTCTGCCTTGTTTCCCAGGTATAGCTCTTTTGTCTGGAATCGACCAATGGCCACCTGGAATTGTGTGTTCTGGATAAGGCCTCATGATATTTACCCAGTGCTTCATCTTCACTTTCAGAGGATGAACCAGGCTCATCTCTGTCCATGTAGGAATTATCTATTTGGATAACAGTAAGAGGAAATTATAACTTTAACAAACTTACATGTGGCAAACTTGTTAAAATATGCTATCATGTATATGCATATAAACACACAAATACAAGCACAAATGAAAATGTGTATGTGTACACATACACACAGGGTGAAGCTAATTAGAAACAATTCTAAAATTGCTGAAATTCTTGACAATCCCTTAAACTGAATTTAAAGTATACTGTAACAGTGTATATGTATATGTATATATATATATATATACGCATATATATATATAAACATCCCAAAATTTCAGCTTTAGAAAATATATTTTTCATGTAAGTAGATCAATGGTTAGATTTTTATGTATTAATAGGAAATATCACATTGTACATTCTACTTATACAAATAATCTTAGTCACGGGGATTTGCAACCTTTTTAGGTACAAATGAAATCATACTTGTCACATTGTACAAGTTTGTAAAGTATTTGTTAAATATAAATGAAATTATAAATGCTATCATTACTTATGGACTGGAGTAAAACAATTAATGTTATAAGACAAATTTCTGGTTTTCATTTGGCCCACATTTTCAGAACTAGCAATGTTTTGTACTAACAGGGAGACAGAGAAAAGGGAAGACACAGACACTCTGGAATTGTAACTTGTACAAGTTTTCTACAACAAACACCAACACATCAACACCAAAACATCAAAAACAAATCCAACATCGAACTGTGTGGTCTTTGAAAGTTCCATTTCTAGGAACTTGCCAAGTCCATTTCTAATTAACTGAATATAAACATTCATTTTTAAGTATGTTGCTAGCAAAAGAAAACAAGATGTATAACCAACATGCCTATCACGGTGCCTTGGTTAGGCAAGTGATGGCACACCCATTCAATAGACACACTAGGGCTGTGTAGCCTTTAAGATGAGTAGGTGAGCTCACGACTCACAAGGAAGGAGAAAAGCTGCAAGTATATTTCTATTTGATAGATATATATATTTCAACATGGACTCTATACACATATGTGTGTGTGTGTGTGTATATATATATATATATATATATATATATATAGAGAGAGAGAGAGAGAGAGAGAGAGAGAGAGAGGGAGAATACACATCAAATTTCTAACATAACCATTGAGAAGTTAAATTACTAGGAACAAATTTCTTAATTATAATGTACATTTTAAGCGGTACAAAGTTTATATTCGCTAAGAAGCAGTAGAGCAGTTAAGAGTTCATTACTTGTGTCTGAACAGATACCATTCAACATGCCAGCCACACTCGCAGTGTATAGAGCCATATGTAGCTGGTGGTTAATCTAGAGCAATGCAGATACATCAAGAATCTGACCAGACAATGCTATGATAACAGACCACATCCTTCTGACACCCAGCTCAGAATGTGAATGTCTTGTGAAGTACCAGAGTGAGGCCTAAAGGCAGCAGGTACATTGTGAGCTCCTCACGGAGGTCACACTCTATGCAATCCCTCTGTAGCCAAACTTCCTCTATTCCAGAATGCCTTACACACAAAAATCAGAGGAACTCTCCTTTCTTAATTCTGAGTGTCTCATGTGAAACCTAATGCACTGATAATAGGAATCCAACAATACAACTGCATGAAATGTTAACCTAGGGGCCAAACACTTGCAATTTCTTCACAGGACTAAGTAAGGTCAGCTCTTCTTTGGGATACTTGAGAGCTTTAAAGAGGAGGCAAAACAAACAGAAAATCATTGAGTGCTACTGTAACTGCGTTTATTCCTGGTAGCCATCCTATTGTCATTTTCTAAATAATCTGTTATTTTATTTCTTCATAAGTAATAAGGCTGCCACAACTAAACAAGGCCACTGAAGCCCAACGAATCACAGCTGCTGTGAGAATGGACTCTACAATGAACACAGCTTCACAAGCTGTATTTTAATTAACCCATCAGTCTGGGATCAGCTTCTCCTGTGCCATTAAAAACTCACTGTTCAATACATAGCAGACTTCTCCCTCTTACAGAGGGGTGATATAGCAGAACTGAAGTCTTCCATCATTTTCATGGTTACTCAGGTTTTGATATCTTATGAAAATCTACGTTTATATAAAAACTACTGGTGTATGTTTTATAAGCAAAAGCCAGTATTTGGAGATTTCTGATCAGTTCAGCAATAAGGAAGTGAGAAGGAAATGCTGGAAGAATTATCAGCAGTACACACTACAATGATGTTTTGAAAACTGTCACAAATATTATACTAAACACTGTAAATACTTAGAATACTAAGTCTATGGAAAGAATAAATAATATATTACTCGCGCACAGCCATTATGAACTACAGCATTCTCAGGAGCATTTAAAGTATAGCCAAAGGAATAAAGACATAGCCAGAAACACGTTGTTTAACAATGTAGGAGTTATTGGTTTCAAGAAAAATATATAATATTTTACATAGGCTCTCATTGAGGTAGATTTGAAGAACAATGTTATATAACCAACTCAGGACTTAGTTTTAAAAGAAAGGCAAAAATTGAAATATGTATTATAGACAATTCACTCAAATTAAAGTATGCATGGAGTTTCTGCCATTAAATTAAATTGAAATTAAATTAAGAAAGAGGGGTGTAATTTCAGTAAGTGGAGGCTTAAAGCCAGCCTGTGTTATATAGTGAGTTTCAGGCTAACTGGAACCACACAGTGAAACTCTACTCACAAGAACACAAAAAAGAAAAGGAAACATCAGGATTCCTGGAAATTGCTCAGATATTGTAGGTATCATAGGAAATACCTTAGTATAAAATAACATAAATTATCTAAAAATGACTGAAAAAATCTAAATGCCTCTAAAAATATCTCCTAGTAAGAAGAGCCAAGAAAAATTTAAATTAGATATGTAGACATGTTAAGAAAAGTTGAGAAATTTAGATGTTGTCTAGTTTAAAAATATTAAGAGAAAATTTAATCACTCGAGCCAACATTAGGAGGCCTCACCTTTTTCTGGTAATATCTTAGAGTATTTGCCAACTTTACTCTTTGCTGTTCCTCTCTTAGCAGAACTAGCTTCGTTTTTCTTTGCTTTCATGTCTCCTTTCGCTTTGTCGCATTTTGTCGGGTTTGTTTTTTCCTTGATTCTCCTGGGAAACACGTTTTTACAATGCGTTGGCGGAGCTGAAGGTGTGTCTTCCTTCGCGTTGGATCTCTGCGCCCTGTACCTACTGGTTCTCGTGGGATCGTCTGGAGAATGGTCACTTCCTGAATGCTCATTCCCTTTGAATCCATCGTGTTTGTTCCGGCTCTTTGCCTTTTCTAAGTGCTCAGAATGCTCTAAATCACTGAGACGTTTACTTTTAGTGACGGTTCCCGATTTCTCTTGCTCTCTTCCCACAGGTACATGCTGCAGTCTGGCTTTAGAGCTGTCTGTGACCACGCACTTCTGCACAGAGAGAAAGTTCTGTCCACTGCTGCTCAGGCTCCCTTTCACGTCTTGGTAACTTACCTTGTTTAAACCATTTGTATCTCTCCCAGAGTTTCCTACTCCAGATACCTCACATTTGTCTGTCTGTTCCAGTTCGTGGCAAGTGGGCGCAGGCCTCATTTTCCGCTTGACAGCTGATATCCCATCACTCACGAGGCCTTTCACAGCAGCACCTCCAGCCTCGCCAGTTTCTTGGTATTCTGAGGTTGCCCACTGCCCTTCACGAATATGCAAGCCCTGTTTGTATATTTCCTGTTCTTGTCTTTGTGGAGTTGAAGTGTTGCAGCCGGTTGTTTGCTTTGCCTTCTGATCTAAATCAGACTGTGCTTTCTGACGAGCAGTATTTTTGGAGGTGGAGGTGTCCTGCAATGCTGTGCTTTGGGCTTTAGAAGACCCTGTAGCCTCCTCTGCTTTGCAGCTTCCCTCCTCTGGGCAAAAGCCGTGCATCATACTTGCTACCTGCCCAGCGACTGAGTCGGTTATGGCATAGCTGACTTCCCCAACTGCAGTGCTCAAATCTTCTACAGCACTGCTGATTGTGTCCACCAGGGAGGACACTGAAGGAAGATTCTGCTGAAAACTTTTGAAAAATGCCATTTTCCAGTTCCTTGTGCCTAAAAGGTGCAATAATGGAATTTCCTCTTCTCAAAATATCAACTACTTTGGTATGTGAATTTAACATTTACTTAACTGTTGATATCATTAGCACGATAGAAGTATTTCACACTGTCTTTTAATCTTTCTGTAAATGCAATGTGCATTGGAAGAAATACGTTGAAGTAAAGACTCCTCCAGAAAAAATAAAACTCAAATCACTTGGTTTAAGTGCAATGACATCTTTTCCCACTCCATAGCTATCAAAACAGCAGCAAGACATTATTTTTCCCTCAAATACTATTGGATATTTAGTCTATACCTGAAAGAAGAAGTATAGAAAGGATTTTTATTACGTACTTCAGTTTATATGCTAAGAGTCAGTATATGGGAATAAACCTATTAACAGACTAGCAATATTT
The DNA here is from genome assembly GCF_011064425.1 of Rattus rattus. NCBI lineage: Eukaryota > Metazoa > Chordata > Mammalia > Rodentia > Muridae > Rattus > Rattus rattus. The sequence continues at coordinate 70,976,441 of NC_046163.1, forward strand.
TGAATTAAGAGCTGTACTTAGGGGAAAATATCTAAACAGTTTTGCAAGGTGGTGAGAATGGGGGAGAGCAGGTGACAGCGCCTGCTGAATGGCATTTCTGGGACACTGCAGTGGACACACAACATTATTTGCTGTGTGGTAGCTTCATAGAGAGAATTTAATTTTTACTTTAATGAGTAAGAGGAAAATTGGATGTTTCTGGGATCTTGAGGCCACACTACTAGCACAGTGGTAGCAAGGGGGATGTTTAACATCACTCTCTCCCTTGCTTACAAACTGAGGTTTCCCCACAGGTGAGACAGACCTAATAGGAAAGCAGACACCAGAACCATTTGATTGCTATTGTGCCCATCCTAATGGACCTATATGAAATGTTTATGACAATGTCACTCTTCTCTACAAATTTTTCTTTTGGTGTGAAAAACAAGGAAAAGTAAGCTGGTAAAAGTTAATTTTCTTGGTTTACTAATTAATATGATAGTTATATCATATATTATAATTATATAATTAATATGCAATATTGTATTTTATTATATAATATATGGTTAATATGTAAATATATGATTAATATAAAAACTTATATTAACAGATATAACCTACAAAACAAAAGCCCTTTGAAATGTAAAGACATAAAAGAAAATCTAAGGAAACTGAACCAGAGAATTACAGAAAGCTGATAGGGGATTAGGGGAAGGGAGAGACGGAGAGAGGGAGGAAGAAACTGGAAGGAGGGAGAAATTGAGGGAAGGAGGAATGAAGTGAGGAGGAGGGAGGAGGGGAGGGAATGAGGAAGAGAGGGAAAGGAAGGGAGAGACAGACAGAGACAGAGGCAGAGACTGAATTTTAAACAGTGCATTCACATGAATGAGTAACACACAGCTCTGGTGTGGAACATGAGAAGCAGACAACCAGGGCAGACCATATAAAGCAGCATAGTTTCTAACACAGAAATCAAAACATAATTTGGTAATTACCAGCTCTTTATAAACGAGGGGATGCCACCTTTTAGGCTATCAGAAGAGAAAAGCATTCTCCAGCATCTGTACATAGAAAAGTATGGCTCCTCTGCTCTCAACCTTCAAAACTCCTAAATCAACACCTTGGTTTTACTATTCTCAACCTCTTGTAATAATATTTCAAAGGCATCTCTAAAAATGGGGCAAAGCAGCATTGCAGTCCTCACGCTGCCTAGGATCCACTAATGCTAGAGCACAGTCACTGTGTGGGCCTGGGGCACAACATGGTGTGGAAAAACACCTCCTCCCAGCAACAATCATCCTTTAGCTAAGAATGAAAAGATGGGTAAAACAAAGACTGAGTGCCATCAAAGCTTGAGGAGGACACTGAGAAAGCTCCCCTGAGAACCATGTGCGCAATGGACCAGGCTGTTTTTCTTAATGCATTATCTACTTCTAGCATAAGCTCAAAACCATGCCTTATAAAGGAAAAGGAAAAGCAGTGTTTTTTGCAATAATAGACAACTACATTTATGTAGTAAGTAGCTTAACAATCAGAAGGCAACAGGAGACCTGAACATAATTACTTAACAGACACTTCAGTCTTACAAGTAGAGACTTAAATGTAAAGGTTATCACGTTCCAGAGTTGGCCTTCTCACAGTACATATTAAAACAAGGAGCAGTGCAGATAAAGAAGAGGTAGGGTGATACTTACACATTTTATCTTGTGAATTCGTCCGTGTATTGTATCCTGAACCAAGATCTGGAAACCCTCCAACATTGTCAAAACAGAACTTCTTATTAATATAGAGAAAAAGGAGCAGCATCAAGACAATAAACACCCCAACCGCTGACAAAAATCCAACTGCCTCTGGAGAGACTAGAGAAAAGAAAGTCACAGCTGTCAGGATCTGTTTTCTCTAAGCTGAGAATAAGAAGGAATTTCCAATGTATGCTAGACAGTTTGCTATCTAATGTCAACTACTTTTAAACTGTCATAATTTAAAATAGTTTGTAAGAAACCCCACAACATGTAAAGATATATTTTCATTATATTCAACAACATTCAAATTTTTTCAAAATGTTTCTAAATAAGTATACTGAAAGAATTTTAAAAGAAAAAAGTCTAAAATATAAGCAGCTAACTTATTTCAAATCCATGAAGAGTATTATACAAATTTTGGCACAGAATTAGAAAAATTTTTTGAAAAATATTTTTCATGCATAAAATTGTTAAATTCATGAGAGCATGTACTATTATTATCTCTCAAAGCTTTTCTAGACCTTCTTATTAACCAGTGGTGTCCCTAGCCTAGCATTTAAGTTCCAGATCCTCCTTCCTATACAGTCAGATAGGTCTATCTGCTCTTGAACACACAGGCGTGGGTTTTGCTCCGCCTCTTCCTCTCGTCTGACATGTCCGGCCCATCTCTCATGCAATAAAATCTCTGACATCAGCCATACACCAAGCAACTGTTCTATACACAGCTACTGGCTTTTGCACACGTATGATGGAGGCAGTTAGAACGGAGCATAACACAGACTAGGACTGGAAAATTACAAGATCATAGCACCGTGTGTTCCCACACTGAAGGGTAAATGTGCTTTTCTGAAAGCTACGGCTTCTGTAACTACATTTTGTGAACTAACAGGACTTAGACAAGTTAATATTATTCCAAGATGGAGCAAAGATATGTGTGAATCCTAGAAATAGGACATGCTGTATTCTAGAAGCAACATGAGATTTTAGTATGATGAGCTGTCAGACTATAAAGAATTTAGTCTCAATAGATACACGACACTACCCAGGGAGACCTGGACTCCCAGCTCCAGCAATCTCCCTGTCCTTTCACATCTCCATTGCCTAGCTCTGTACTAAGGCCATGTTTTTGAATGAGTAGACAGATCTTAAACATCAAATGTCTCCTGCGAGGTATGGCCTACTTCCCCCTTCACTGCTCAAGCAACACCGACCATGTAATCTCCCCCAAGATTCTTTAAGCGGAACTCATTTGTTAAAAACCAGGTCACTACCTAGTGAGTGATTAGTGCTTTTATCTGTTAGCTTTTCATTATTCATGACTGTCAGGCATTCCATAAGTAGAGCAGAGTATGACATTACAGTCTACTCAAACCTGGGTCAGCAGTGTTGGAGCAGATGAAGCACAGGTAACGCTGTATAGAGGGGCAGTAAGAACGGAGGAGCTGGCAATAAGAACATGGAGTACGTCTCTTGTGACTAACTCAGTCTTCACAAAGATCCAATGGCCACTCCCATCATAAACTGATCTGCAGGACATGAACCACATGCCCATCCAGAACCCAAAGCTTCGAGAAACTGTGCTTTACCTGTGTTCACACTGTCTCTCCTGCCTTCTCAATTCCTCTTCAGCATTTTCCTATCCCTACCCCCAACTTACTCTTATATTACTTTTATCTTACTCATTCCTTTGTAAATTTATAAATTTAACTTCATGAGAAATTCAACTCCAAACCAGGAAGCATGATAAAAGGCAGTGAGCTCTATCAGAGACAGGAATGGAAAACCCTGGGGTGGACAGAAGAAGCACTCTCTGGGGTTCAAAGAAGAGTTTAGAAAGACGCACTTGAGTGTAGGTCAAAAAGGAAGGAAGGAAGGAAGGAAGGAAGGAAGGAAGGAAGGAAGGAAGGAAAGGAAGAAAGACTGACTATGACTAGAACAGTGCAGATGGACTAGCATGGCCAAAGATATAACATTCCCAAACCACTGAAGAGTAACAGTAACACTGTTGTAGTTACCTCTCTGTCCTCCATGTACCTAACAGCATCAGGTGGCTGAGAATAAGTATGTGTGTGAATAGATGAATGAATGATAGATAGAACATGTGTTCTAGAAAGATCAAGAATATATTATTATGAGACTCAAGAAGAAAAAAGCAAGCTTCAAACTGTCAATCTTTGATATTGTCTAAAGATTTTGAACTTAGGGAACAACAGGGTTACAACAAGCATGTCTTGAAAATTTACACTGGTTAAAATGATGAAAAATGGAGTAAGATAGGCACTGAATAGCTGCAAGATTTTGATGAAGCAGTAGCAGCCGTGTCAAAGAAAAGGGGTGAATTCCAATTTTTGTTCAAAGAACATAAGCAATGACTCAGTCAACAGGATGTAAAAGACAAGAAAAAGCTGAGGATAATTCTAATTCCAACTGAATGGTCAGGTAGACAGAAGTACCACTCACCAACCTAAAAATATGAAGGGAAAGCATTTGTTTTACAGCATGGGGAAGAGAGGATGTGGAGAAAGAAATTTTAGGGAACAGACTCGCTGTAGTTTTGCTGTGATGTTAGAAATGTCAACAGAATATCTTAGAGGAGAACATGAACGTGCTTTTCTTATGAAAGTAAGGTTAGGTATAAAAGACCTGGGGCTTTCCCCATTTGCTCTTCTTACTCAATTTGAAAACCTTCATTCACAAAATAAAACTAAGCCAAAAACTCAGATGTGAGGCTTTCTTAATGGTTAATCTATTCATTGCAAATTTACTGATAAACACATGCTGTATCTTTGGACAAATTAAAAAAAAAAAAAACAAAATCAAACAAACAGGAACAGCACTTTTCTCCACTGGGAAGAGAAAAATGGACCTGCTACAAATACACTGCTCATACAACCTTAATTCTAATCCATCACTTGATAAAATGCCCATTTTTCAACACAGGAAATACATAGCTAAATTTTAAAGTAGTAATATGATTATAGAAAAGTAAGTGATAGCAAATATTATAAACTTCAGATTTCTATTTTATCTTTACATCAGGATCAAAATATTTATTATTCCAAATAATCAATAGTTCTGAGTATATAAACATTTGCTAAATCTCACCTATGTATAAAATCACAATAGAAGATGCCTGAAATCAGACTACAGACATGAACATTGTACATGATTAATTTAAAAATTATACTTAGACTTCACTATTGATATTTTTCATTCAATATATGATGGGAATTTCCCCCTAAAATCTTACATTATGAATCTGCTTATAGACATTCTGGATATTTCTAAGGATATAGTTAATTAATAAATGCATAGACCTATCCTTTCCAAGGCTTCTAGATCATTCATCAAAGGCAAGTAAAGCTATTAAAAATGCCTCTTGGGGAAATGCAAATCAAAACAACCCTGAGATTTCACCTCACACCAGTGAGAATGGCTAAGATCAAAAACTCAGGTGACAGCAAATGCTGGCGAGGATGTGGAGAAAGAGGAACACTCCTCCATTGTTGGTGGGACTGCAGACTGGTAAAACCATTCTGGAAATCAGTCTGGAGGCTCCTCAGAAAATTGGACATTGAACTACCTGAGGACCCAGCTATACCTCTCTTGGGGATATACCCAAAAGATGCCCCAACATATAAAAAAGACACGTGCTCCACTATGTTCATCGCAGCCTTATTTATAACAGCCAGAAGCTAGAAAGAACCCAGATGCCCTTCAACAGAGGAATGGATACAGAAAATGTGGTACATTTACACAATGGAATATTACTCAGCTATCAAAAACAATGACTTTATGAAATTCGTAGGCAAATGGTTGGAACTGGAAAATATCATCCTGAGTGAGCTAACCCAATCACAGAAAGACATACATGGTATGCACTCATTGATAAATGGCTATTAGCCCAAATGCTTGAATTACCCTAGATGCACAGAACACATGAAACTCAAGACGGATGATCAAAATGCAAATGCTTCACTCCTTCTTTAAAAGAGGAACAAGAATACCCTTGGCAGGGAATAGGGAGGCAAAGTTTGGAACAGAGGCAGAAAGAACACCCATTCAGAGCCTGCCCCACATGTGGCCCATACATATACAGCCACCCAATTAGACAAGATGGATGAAACAAAGAAGTGCAGGCCGACAGGAACTGGATGTAGATCTCTCCTGAGAGACACAGCCAGAATACAGCAAACACAGAGGCGAATGCCAGCAGCAAACTACTGAACTGAGAATAGGACCCCGTTGAAGGAATCAGAGAAAGAACTGAAGAGCTTGAAGGGGCTTGAGACCCCATATGAACAACAATGCCAACCAACCAGAGCTTCCAGGGACTAAGCCACTACCCAAAGACTATACATGGACTGACCCTGGACTCTGACCTCATAGGTAGCAATGAATATCCTAGTAAGAGCACCAGTGGAAGGGGAAGCCCTGGGTCCTGCCAAGACTGAATCCCCAGTGAACGTGATTGTTGGGGGGAGGGTGGTAATGGGGGGAGGGTGGGGAGGAGAACACCCATATAGAAGGGGAGGGAGAGGGGTTAGGGGGATGTTGGCCCGGAAACCGGGAAAGGGAATAACATTCGAGATGTAAATAAGAAATACTCAAGTTAATAAAGAAAAAAAAAATGCCTCTTGTGGGCTGGAGAGATGGCTCAGCAGTTAAGAGCAGTGGCTTCTTCCAGAAGCCTTAGGTTTAGTTTACAGCACCCACGTGGTGGCTCACAATATTCTATAACTCCAGTTCCACAGGGCCCAATACCCTCTTCTGGCCTTCATGAGCACTATATGCATGTGGTTCACAGACATGCATACAAGTAAACTCCATTAGCATAAAGTTAGATTAAATGATCAAAAATATTTTAAATTCCTGCTGCAGGACTAAAGAGATAGTTCAGTCATTAAGCCTGCTATGCAAGCATGAAGAGCTGAGTTCAATCCCCAACACCCACATAAAAGGCTAGACATGTACTGCATACTTGTAATCCCAGTGCTGGCAGGGTAGAAACAGGGGATCCCTGGAATATTGGCTGTTCTACCTAGGCAAATCAGGGAAGTGCAGCTTAGTGGCAGATCCTGCTTCAAAGAACAACATGGATGGCTCCTAAAGAATCAGTGACCGACCTCTGGCCATCCACATGTATACACACACACACACACACACACACACACACACACACACACACACACACACACACACACAGAGAGAGAGAGAGAGAGACAGACAGACAGACAGACAGAGAGAGACAGAGAGAGACAGAGAGAGAGACAGACAGAGACAGAGAGACAGAGAGACAGAGGCAGAGAGAGAGACAGAGGCAGAGAGAGACAGAGAGAGACAGAGACAGAGACAGAGAGAGAGAGAGAGAGACAGAGACAGAGAGAGAGAGACTACTTTTAAATGCCTAGTGTTACCTAAGGAAAACCTTCAAAATCTCTATGAGAGCACACAACACAATATAATGTCAGTATTATATATTTGAAGAAATAAATTTACTGGTTTTAGTCAAAAAATAAAAGTTCACAAGTACACCATGTTCCCATAATTCAGTTTCAATATTCTAAAGTGCCAAACAATAAGCTCCAGATATAAGTAATGCTAGCAATTATTCAACACTGTTTAGCAGAGACTGTCTCACCAGTGTTGTCTCCTTAGCCCTCAATAAGCACATCTGACAGGTGTCGCTACTGAGACCCCAACAGTCTAAAGATTTTGAGATCTAAATATTATCATTCAGAGGCAGACCTGGATTTGAGTTTAGTCAGACACTGAGAATCCTGATTCCAAACTGAACCTGTGGGTTGCAACCCCTTTGTGGGTCAAATAGTCCTTTCACCGGGGCTATCTAAGACCATTGGAAAATACAGATATTTACATTATGATTCATAACAGTGACAAAATTACAGTTATGAAGGAGCAACAAAATAATTTCCTGGTTGGAGTCCCCACAGCAGGAGGAGCTGTATTAAAGGGCCACACTGTTAGGAAGGTTGAGAATCACTGTTTAACCAGAAGCCTCTTTACTTGATATTTACCAGGCATGAGGTTTGGTCTGCTGCTATGTATTGCAATGCTTCATTCTGTACCCAAAGATCCGGGCCTGTGAGTGAATTCTCTCTCTTACAAGCTTTTGTTGTGCAAACCTTGTTCCTTGATTTAAAACTATTGGTTAACTAAAATTGGCTACAGCTGATTACTGGTGAGATTAGAGGTAAGTGGGTTTTGAGTTACCTGGTTCAGGGTGAGGAGAGAGGAAGGTGAAGAGAGAAGAAGCCATAGGATAAGAATCTTAAAATCATGGCCATGAGGGCTGGACAACTGGAGTTAAGAGCAGCCCAAATGTAACATAGTGAGTAATAACTCGGGGTTATCATAGGAAAGTAGATTCTAACATCAGAGAGGGTAGATATTTGCCCAGCTTTAGTGCTGATAAAGGCTTATTTATAGATTAAAGGTCATGTGTGTGTGTGTTTTATCCGAGAATTAAATAATCGAAGGCAGGGTAGAAGCCCTGTTTGAGATTAAATATATTCTACAACAATAAACAAATTTTAAACTAAAGATATTCTATCAGTGAGGAAGTCTGATCATCATGGTACTTCAACAAAGGCTGTAACTCACTGAGCTATCTGCAAAATAAATATTACAAAGTACAATGATTCTACATGAGATTTGGCTTTGTCTGAGTTTACATTACATATGATAAACTCCTTTAGAAAATTACCATTATATTTAGAAACAACGACTTACAAAACAAATATTTAGAAAAAGCAAACTTTAAATAAATGCCACTTTTTGTCAGTTTTTAAGTTGCAGTAATAGTGGTAAGAGTCATATTAATATCTAGAGATAATTTCATTTAAAAAGTTGAAACTTGACTATGACAGTCAAAACAAAGGCAAGTTGTTTTTACTGAAAAATATTTAATTTCTGTACTATACTGGGCCACCTATGGACATTTTCTGAGTAGTTTCTGAAAAGGAAACTAAACTTGAAATATAAACAACTGAGAGTAAAGAAACGGCTGCTACACAAACGCCTCCCATTCTCACTTGCCACTGCCATCACTCTCTGCCCTAAATAAAACTTTATACGAAAGCAAAATTCTAATGCCACACACATTTTACAATTATTAAAAAATACATTGTTCAATTAGACAAAAACTAAGTATAGCTTAAGTTCTTGTAAAGCAGAAGAGATAAGAGCAAAACTTACAGTCTGCATGGCAGGTGAGACTTGTCCACCGCGCATGGAACCTGAGCTCAGCCCTGCACCACCATGTATGCTTTAATAATTCATTTCATAGATGCCATTCTGTCTCCTGACCAAAAAGCCAACCGAATAAAAATCCAATTTCATTTTAAAAATGTGTTCAATATATGTCTAAAACCTTTTACTATATTTTAATCATTTCATCATATATTGGACATAAACAATTATGGGGACACCAAGAAATAATTTAGGGGTAGAAAAGATTAATCCGATGTGCTTAAATTTCCTTCGTAACATCTCAGTTACACAAATTATATGTCCCTTGAAACATTTATATTATTATACAAAGGATGTCAGACTGGAAAGGTGATGTACAACTATGGATTTTATATTTATTCAAAACTGCAAGCACTAGAAAGAACATTATTGATTATATAACCCATTACAAACAACTAAGGACAAGAGAGGCCCAGAGGGAAGGCCAAAAGGGCATTCCTTGTGAACTCTAAAATGTCAGAGAAAACAAAATGCCCTTTGCCAAAAACAGATACCTAGACAGTGGATCAACAGGAGCCACCAGATATATTTCACATGTCAAACTGTCAGAAGACTGAGCTACACATATTCTAAAATTACAGTGAAATAAATTGAAATTTCAATTCCACAAACTACTCAATTTAACCTTGGAAGTTTCATAACAACAAAATACTCAAATTAATCTTGGAAAAAAACAGGAACCCAAACATTAATTATAGCTGGATACTAAGATTCAGATTTAATAATATATGGTGTACTGATAAGTTTAGACTAAGACTTCCTACCCTCCTAACAGTCTCCCCATAGGAAAGTGCATCTCTCTTATGAACAAACTAGGGCTAACTGCCCCAGCGCTCTTCACTGTTGATAAATTATTTAAGTGGCATCACAGAGTACCTTCCAAGGCCTCACCTCTCAGTTTTCCCACTGCAGCTGCTCAATATTTACAATTATGTCTCCACAGCTGATCTTCTCTAATAGGTGTGATGGTTTGAAGATGCTTGGCCCAGGGAGTAGCACTATTATAAGGTGTGTCCTTGCACGGTAGGTAGGTCACTGTGGGTGTGGGCTTTAAGACCCTCCTCCTAGCTACTGGGTGAGCCAGTCTTCTGTTTATAAAACTCTCAGCTCCTCTAGTGCCATACCTGCCATATTTACCATGATAATGATAATGAATGATTAATATGAATTGATATGAATGAATGATGATAATGGATTAAACCTAAGAACCTGTAAGCCAGCCCCAATTAAATGTCCTTTATAAGAATCACCTTGGTCATAGTGTCTATTCATAGCAATGAAAACCTTAACTAAGACAAGAGGCTCTTAAAAATTCAACACAGGAGTATCTTCTGCTCAGAGCCAATTCCTTTTTTTTTTTTTTTTTGTTTGCTTTTTATTTTTGCTATCAGGTTTTTGTTGTCATTCTGTTTTTGTCTTAGTTTTTTTTTTTTTTATTATTATTAACTTGAGTATTTCTTATATACATTTCGAATGTTATTCCCTTTCCGGTTTCGGCAAACATCCCCCCCTCCCCTTCCTTATGGGTGTTCCCCTCCACCCCTCCCCCATTGCTGCCCTCTCCCCAACAGTCTAGTTCACTAGGGTTTCAGTCTTAGCAGGACCCAGGGCTTCCCCTTCCAAGGTGCTCTTACTAGGATATTCATTGCTACCTATGAGGTATGAGTCCAGGGTCAGTCCATGTATAGTCTTTGGGTAGTGGCTTAGTCCCTGGAAGCTCTGGTTGGTTGGCATTGCTGTACATATGGGGTCTCGAGCTCCTTCAAGCTCTTCCAGTTCTTTCTCTGATTCCTTCAACAGGGGTCCTGTTCTCAGTTCAGTGGTTTCCTGCTGGCATACGCCTCTGTATTTGCTGTATTCTGGCTGTGTCTCTCATGAGCGATCTGCATTCACATTTTGATCATCCGTCTTGAGTTTCATTTGTTCTAGGCATCTAGGGTAATTCAAGCATTTGGGCTAATAGCCACTTATCAATGAGTACATACCATGTATGTCTTTCTGTGATTGGGTTAGTTCACTCAGGATGATATTTTCCAGTTCCAACCATTTGCCTACGAATTTCACAAAGTCATTGTTTTTGATAGCTGAGTAATATTCCATTGTGTAGATGTACCACATTTTCTGTATCCATTCCTCTGTTGAAGGGCATCTGGGTTCTTTCCAGCTTCTGGCTATTATAAATAAGGCTGCGATGAACATAGTGGAGCACGTGTCTTTTTTATATGTTGGGGCATCTTTTGGGTATATGCCCAGGAGAGGTATAGCTGGATCCTCAGGCAGTTCAATGTCCAATTTTCTGAGGAACCTCCAGACTGATTTCCAGAATGGTTGTAGCAGTCTGCAACCCCACCAACAATGGAGGAGTGTTCCTCTTTCTCCACATCCTCACCAGCATTTGCTGTCACCTGAGTTTTTGATCTTAGCTATTCTCACTGGTGTGAGGTGAAATCTCAGGGTTGTTTTGATTTGCATTTCCCTTATGACTAACGATGTTGAACATTTCTTTAGGTGTTTCTCAGCCATTCGGCATTCCTCAGCTGTGAATTCTCTGTTTAGCTCTGAACCCCATTTTTTAATAGGGTTATTTGCCTCCCTGCTGTCTAACTTCTTCAGTTCTTTGTATATTTTGGATATAAGCCCTCTATCTGTTGTAGGATTGGTAAAGATCTTTTCCCAATCTGTTGGTTGCCGTTTTGTCCTAACCACAGTGTCCTTTGCCTTACAGAAGCTTTGCAGTTTTATGAGATCCCATTTGTCGATTCTTGATCTTAGAGCATAAGCCATGGGTGTTTTGTTCAGGAAATTTTTCCAGTGCCCATGTGTTCCAAATGCTTCCTAGTTTTTCTTCTATTAGTTTGAGGTATCTGGTTTGATGTGGAGGTCCTTGATCCACTTGGACTTAAGCTTTGTACAGGGTGATAAGCATGGATCGATCTGCATTCTTCTACATGTTGACCTCCAGTTGAACCAGCACCATTTGCTGAAAATGCTATCTTTTTTCCATTGGATGGTTTTGGCTCCTTTGTCAAAAATCAAGTGCCCATAGGTGTGTGGGTTCATTTCTGGGTCTTCAATTCTGTTCCATTGGTCGATCTGTCTGTCTCAGAGCCAATTCCTGATGTCACCCAGTTTCAGATAGGCTTATTTCACAATTTAGTTCAAAATCACCAAATTATGGCAAACAATAGGCAGTTTCTTTCAATTCTCTTAGAGAAACATCATCATCTTAAAATTGAGTGGTGTGCCAGAGTTCTCCTCCTCAAGTGATCAAAGCGTCTCTGCTCATTCTGAAAGTGTTTTCCATAAGCTGGTGTGCATTGAAGAAATGCAGCTGTCTTAGTTACTTTTATGTTGCTGTGCTAAGCCGCAACCAAAGCAACTTAAAGAAGGAAGAGTTTATTGGGCACTTGAGTTTCAGAAGGTGAGTTCATGACCATTACAGCAGGGAGGATGGCAGCAGGCAGACAGGCATGGCACTGGAGCAGTAGCTAAGCGCTTATACCTTACCTACAAATGGGAGGTGGTGGGGAGAAGGAGCACATGAGATCGCTAACAGGGAATGATGAGGACTCTTGAAGATGTAGAACTCTCAGCTCTGCCATGCTCCTGGATCCTATCATGCTCCCGCCTTGATGATAATGGACTGAACCTCTGAACCTGTAAGTCAGTCCCAATTAAATGTTGTCCTTATAAGAGTTGCCTTGGTCATGGTGTCTGTTCACAACAGTAAAACCCTAACTAAGACAACTATGAAAAATGGGATGGACCTATGGCTCCATGCACCTATGTAGCAGAGGATGGCCTTGTCAGGCATCAGGGAGGAGATGCCCTTGGTCCTGTCAAGGCTTCATACCCCAGTGTATGGGAATGTCAGGACAGGGAGGTGGGAGGAAGTGGGTGGGTGGATGGGGGATCACCCTCATAGAAGGGGGGGGTGGGATAGTGGGTTTCTGGAGGGGAAACCTGGTAAGGGGATAACATTTGAAATGTAAATTTAAAAAATTTTTAAAAAGGTGAATTTACTCTACACTGCAGAAGAAATAGCAAACGTGTTCAGTTTTAGTTTGTACCAGTCAGTAATGTTCTTAGTATGGAATGGCCAGATTAGAAAAGACAAAATATGATCTGCCATCCAAAAGCTTGACGGCAGAAATAATTGACTGAAGAGATTAGAAAGAGAAACATGACATAAAAGAGAATGGTAAAGATCCAATTTCAAGCAAATCCTGAACAGTTAAATCATTGTAATGAACAAACTTATAAAGTGAAAATTCAAAAAGAAGTTTTGAGTATTTTCAAGACTGGGAAACACATCACAACTACACAAAACCTCTGAACTCAATAGCTCACAATAATTAAAAAGCAAGGGATAGATGTGAATTCAATGAGAAACATATCAAACAGCAGAGGCATGCATGACGTGGAGAGGGAAGAAGGACACACGGGCCTAATCAGTCAGATCAGGTGAATCTGCCTGGGGTGATCAGCGGGATGACAAGTGTAGTAGACAAGTAGCATTAATACGACTCAGAATAATTTTTTTACATTCAATAAAGAGTCTGGGTTTTTTGTTGTCTTGTTTCATGGGATTGGGTTTTATGCAGGGTTGTTCTGTTTTAGTTTTTGTTTGTTTGTTTGTTTGTTTTTGTTTTTGAGACAAGGTTTCCCTGTGTAACAGTCCTGGTTGTCCTTGTACTCTCTTTGTAGACTAAGATGGCCTCAAACTCAGAGATCCCCTGTTTCTGCCTCCAAGTGCTGGGATTCAAGGCATGTACCACCACACCCAGCTGGGGGTTGTTTTTGTTTTTAACTAAAGAATAACTATTGTATAAAAAAAAGTTTTTATGTTTTATTTAGGGAATGGGCACAGCTGCTACAATGGGAGTGTAGAAGTCAATATGACTTAAGAGAGTTGGTTTTCTCCTTCCACTATGTGGGTTGTGATCAAATTCAGGAGGTCAGAAGCTAAGGCATGGAGGCACAGCCTCCAAACCTCAGGGCAGAAGCTGAAGATACAAGGCTGACCCAAGGTAAGGAGCAAAGCGGTAGAGGAGGGGTTCCCATAAAGGGTGGAAGATGCTCTGAAGCAAGGATCTAGCCAGAGCTAACTCAGACTAGGGCTTCTAGATAAAGAAAGCCACAACAGATGGAGGTGGCAGTCAGGGATGTGTTAGCACTTGCACTGTGACTGTTACTGCAGATAACAGCAGACTCTCAAATGAAGACTAAGGCTAGATCCTGCAGCCATCACCACTAGTCTAAAGAGAGAACTGACATGCTAAACCTCGGTTCATCAAGCTTGGGGGCAAGCACCTGCTGAGCTATCTTGCTGGCCTAGTTATCAATTCTTTTTATCATTATGACAAAAAGAAGAATTCGTCAATGCTCAAAAAGAAAATGAGTATTTCAAGCATTTGAAATATTGAATATCTCATTTTTGCATTGCTTTGGTTTTCTTTTCAAGCTTGCTGGTTACCAGCCTAACCTATTTGTTGAGCCAATGAGACACTCTGCTTTAAGAAGAAATGTTCAACATCTTTAGTCATCAGGAAATGCAAATCAAAACAACCTGAGATTTCACCTCACACCAGTGAGAATGGCTAAGATCAAAAACTCAGGTGACAGCAAATGCTGGCGAGGATGTGGAGAAAGAGGAACACTCCTCCATTGTTGGTGGGATTGCAGACTGGTACAACCATTCTGGAAATCAGTCTGGAGGTTCCTCAGAAAATTGGACATTAAACTGCCTGAGGATCCAGCTATCCCTCTCTTGGGCATATACCCAAAAGATGCCCCAACATATAAAAAAGACACGTGCTCCACTATGTTCATCGCAGCCTTATTTATAATAGCCAGAAGCTGGAAAGAACCCAGATGCCCTTCAACAGAGGAATGGATACAGAAAATGTGGTATATCTACACAATGGAATATTACTCAGCTATCAAAAACAATGAGTTTATGAAATTTGTAGGCAAATGGTTGGAACTGGAAAATATCATCCTGAGTGAGCTAACCCAATCACAGAAAGACATACATGGTATGCACTCATTGATAAGTGGCTATTAGCCCAAATGCCTGAATTACCCTAGATGTCTAGAACAAATGAAACTCAAGACGGAGGATCAAAATGTGAATGCTTCACTCCTTCTTTAAAAGGGGAACAAGAATACCCTTGGCAGGGAAGAGAGAGGCAAAGATTAAAACAGAGACTGAAGGAACATCCATTCAGAGCCTGCCCCACATGTGGCCCATATATATACAGCCACCCAATTAGACAAGATGGATGAAGCAAAGAAGTGCAGAAGTGTAGATCGCTCCTGAGAGACACAGCCAGAATACAGCAAATACAGAGGCGAATGTCAGCAGCAAACCTCTGAACTGAGAATAGGACCCCCGTTGAAGGAATCAGAGAAAGAACTGGAAGAGCTTGAAGGGGCTCGAGACCCTATATGTACAACAATGCCAAGACACCAGAGCTTCCAGGGACTAAGCCACTACCTAAAGACTATACATGGACTGACCCTGGACTCTGACCTCATAGGTAGCAATGAATATCCTAGTAAGAGCACCAGTGGAAGGGGAAGCCCTGGGTCCCTGCTAATACTGAACCCCAGTGAACTAGACTGTTGTTGGGGGGGCGGCAATGGGGGAGGGTCGGGAGGGGAACACCCATAAGGAAGGGGAGGGGGGGGATGTTTGCCCGGAAACGGAAAGGGAATAATACTCGAAATGTATATAAGAAATATTCAAGTTAATAAAAAAAAAAAAAAAAAAAAAAAAAATCAAAGCAAAGGGCTCCTGAGGAATTGCATCCAGTTTTATTTACATCTGGCCTCCACTGCATGAGCACACAGCTGTATCTGCACATACACATAGAACTATAGGTATAACTTATTTATTACTACTTATAGGGGTTAGGATGGAGAATAAAAACTTAAAAATACAGCAGATGTGGAAAACCTGACTCATTTATTAAAACTGTTTTATAAGCTGAATTTATATCAAATATGCTTCCAAGTAAACTAGCTACATAAACATGGTTTTAAGTGTGACAAGACACTTGTATTGCTAAATATGGAAAAAAATCATTATAAATTAAATGAAACATAAGCAAATCTTAGTGTTTAATGAAAACTGCACTTCAGACATTTAGAACAGCAGATTTTGCAAAGCAATATGCAGAACGTTGAACACTCTTCACCTTAGCCATTAGATGGCACCATGCATCTTCTAGTCAACGGGATTCTACTAATATCCCCACATGCCTAGAATGGAGTAAAAGTGATAGTATGTTTTATCTTTAAATAAACATAATATATATCTTTTATCATTGTGAATTTGTTTCAAAGTCAATACAAGCAACTACGTTTCTATTTTTATTCTATTTTTAGAATGCTAAAACTTATTCAGATTAAAGGTAATGTCACACGTCCAGCATGGCTCTCCTAAGGTAAACCTAGGGCAAAGCTTCCTCTGTGAACACATTTGTTACTAATAAACCTACAACAACTTCTAATTTTTAATTCTCTGATTTCTCTGTCTTTTCTCCTTAGCTAAATTTCATTTAGTTCTCTTCTCTAATGTAAGACTCTCATTTTCTGGATATTTTCCAATCTCTTTTCTAAAATTTCTGCCCCAGATGACCTCATCCTGGTCATCACTTTCTCTCTGTCCAATTAAGAGGCTCAAAGATCGGATGCAGCCTGGTACCCAATAATGCTATAACATCAGAGGAAATACATGAAACAGTAAACAGTACCACCCAGGACACTGAACAGAGGCAATGAGGGCAGTGATCACTTAACAGTCTACTGTAATTCCGAAATTCCCGTCTGGAGAGAGGACAGTACTGTTGTGCACAGAGGGGAGTGACACACTGACTTTTCTGAGCTGAGGAGATAAGAGAGTATGACACTTGAAGGAGGCTGAAACACACATATCTGAGACTGACCAGCACAGAGCTCTGCACATCAGGGTGTGGTGCCAGTAAGCCCAGCTCTTAGGAGGCTGAGGCAGGACAATCACACTACTAGTCTAGCCAGCCCAGATTACATAATAAGGCCTTGTCTCAAACATAGGCTGAGGCTATAGCTCAGCTAGTAATGTGTTTGTACTGAGTTCCATCCCATATAAATTGGACATGGTGGCTCATGCCTGTAATCCCAGAAGTAAGGGGATGAGGCAAGAGGACCAGAGTTCAGGATCATCCATAGTGAGTTCAAGACCAGCCTGAGACGTAAGAAGCCCGGTCTCAAAGAAAGCAAACCAAACCAACAACAACAAGTTGCAAGGGGATGGAGATTCAGCTCAGTAGCTAAAGGCAGGGACCTGCACTCATTCCCAGCAGCCATGCTAACTGGGCAGCACACACTGCCTGTAACTCTAACTCACTGGATCCAGCACCATCTTCTAGACCTCATGTATATTCACACAGACAAATGGACATGAATAGAAAACTATGTAGATGAGTGCGCTGAGTCACAGGTGATCTATAGTTCAGTGCCTCTTAGTACGTACCTTATAAAGAAACAGAAACTGCAAAAGACTACTTAAGCAAAGTTTAAGCAGAGGAAAAGAGCTACCAACCAAATCTAGCACACAAGGAACAATGACTACACCCATGATTCAGAATCTTAAACAACCTCTGGGTCTTCTGATTAGTGTCTAAAAGCATATTGCCTCAGAAAGTTAGGCTTTGTGTTGGTAAACATCTCACCAATGTGACAAACTATCTGAAATCATCAGCTAAAAGAAAGAGAGGTCTATTCTGGCTCAGTTTCAGAAGTCTCAGTCCATGGTTACCTGACCATACTGCTACAGGCCTGTAGTGGCAAACATGGCATGGCCAGAGAACATAGCAGAGGAGCCATGCTCGCCTATGGCGGCTAGGGATCAAATACAGACTCAGGTAGGGGTCAGTCTCACTATCTCCTCCACAGGCATGTTTGCAAGGATCTAACTTTTTTCCCACTAGGCTCAACTCATAGGACCACAGGCTGGGTAATAAGCCTTTAATACAGCAGCTCTTGGAGGACAATTCCAATAAAACTATAGCAGACTATATGCAGATTTCATTTCCCATGGTTTCAAGTAACTATGATCAAACACAAATTTCAAGAAATGAACAATTTCTAGGTTTCAATGGTACAGCACTGTAGGCAGCAGGACAAAGTTCAGCACCATTGTCTACAATGTCAATCACCTCTCTCCAGTCAGAAACAACCCACAAAGAAGCACATGACCTACTGGTTTTTCAAAGGAAAAGGAATCTCAGTGTAGTCAGGGTAGCATTTTTCAACAGTGATAATGAAATCATCACTAGCCATAGGCAAGAACGTGAACTATAATCAATGCACAAAAATTACTCAAAATAAGTATCAAGACGAACTTTGTGTATGCAAAAATAGGGTTTTAATCTTCATTCACTCTAGCAATGAAGTGCATAACACATAATGGGAAGAGCAAATATGTGTAAAGCTGTGGAATGCTATCAGCACACGACAGAAAACAGAGAACGAAAATGTTCTGGACGAAAAAACAATACACCTAGAAATTTAACTAATTCTATCAAGATCCTCTTGGAACCATGGAGGAGGACATAAACTGCACAAGAAGACAAATGCTTGACAAAATTATTTCAAAGGTCATCTGGAGAAATGGCCACCCAGAGAGATATCAGCCCTAAGACCCAGAAGATTTGAACAATATAAATGGGGAGCAAAGGCTATTCTGCAACTCTGCATTTGTCATTCTGACAGAAGCTGAGCTTCTGCACGGACAGACTGTAAAGATGTCACATTGCACCCATTGACTCAGGAGGCTGACACTAATCACTGTCCCAAAAATGTATCATTTCTTTCCAATAGACACCAAGAATGGTGCTGCATGCTTATAATCCCCGCACTAGCAGAGGCACGAAGGCCATACCCGAGGCCAGTCTGGCCCACAGAATAAGACCTCCAACACTTAAAACACACAAAATACAAAGAAAAATATGTAAAGAATGAATGCAAGGTAACATCCAGAAAAACAAAGTGCTGCAGCAGTGGCTCTAGAAAATATCTAAAGATCTATAGACTTAAGAAGCTAGCCCAAGTGCAGTACAAACTTAGTGCTGATAACGATGTTGAAAGCTGAGGAAAAGGCAAATCGCCCATGAGCCCTTTTGGAAGCTGGCTGCCTTCTCTCCTGCCTTGTTTCTAATACAAAAATACCAGGAGGGAAAACAAGCCTGCATTGTATAAAATGCTCAGCCCTATGTTACTGACATAACCACAGTTGGCTACACGTGGAATCAGTTCTGTAGCGACTCAGGAACACACCCTTGTTCAATACACTGACAGGGACTGACCCTGAACCTCTCAGGAGTTTGCCTGGGGCTCCTCCCTCAGAGTAGGCCAGGCAGGGAATAGCATCCTTTTGTTCTAGCAGCAAAGTGTGAACCTGTTCCTTTTCAAAGCATGTTACAAAGGAGTGCACAGCAGATGGATGATACAGATGGGTTGGAAAAACTCAAGCAGGCTTCCAGGTTCTAAAGCTGGTCTACTGTCTCATTCTCCCAAACGCCTAGTATCAAACACACAAAACTCACAAATAATTCAACCTTTAGAGAGGGACAGAAGGGAAGGGAAAATGGTCCTTTCTGACAATAGTGCTTCAGAGAGGGCAGAATGTGGTGGGGTTGGGGAGCTGTGCAGCCGCCAGCACCTTCGCTTCCCATTGTACTTCTACTATGACTACTGCAAGGTCTCCTAGCCTAGCCTGCACCCCACCTTACCTGTCAGTGCTGGAAGAACCTGCAGCAGTCTCGGTGAATATTAGAAACAACAGACACTGCAGGAGACAGCCCCTCCCACCCCTGGCTCACAACTGAAGTTCAAGGAACTGAGAGTGAGAGCTCAGGACTCCTGCTTTCTGATAAACTGGGAATGGAAGTGCCACTTTAATAATAGCGGCAAAGGCTTATTCTTTGCTAACATCACATCTCTATAAATTCACAACCTAACCAAAGTTCCTTGAACCAGGATTTTTTTAAAAAAGGAAGAACAGGCTTAAAATACATTCCAACAGCCTGGCATGGTGGCACACGCTTTTACTCCCAGGCCTTGAGAAGCAGGTGGAGCTCTGTGAGTTGGAAACCAACCTGGTCTATGTAATAAGTGCCAAGCCAGCCAGGGCTGCATAGTGAGACTCTGTCTTAGAAATTTTTTTTTTTTTTTACATTTTAATAGAACAGTTAGAAAAACCCGGTAGTTGTTCAGTGTCTGTTATTATCCCTTCTAGAATTCATCAAGACACACTGACACAAAGATATTGGCCCTAAGACCCAGACATTTCAAAAACAGTATAGATAGGTAAAGTGTATTAAACTCTAGACTTTGCATTTTGACAGAAAGTCAAGCTTTTCACAGAGACAGTGTGAAGATGTGGCATATTTACACACTCAACTCAGGAGCTTACAATATTGACTTTCTCAAAAATATGTCATTTCTTTCCAAGAGAACATTCAAAACCCTCTTCTTGCTACTTTGGATTCTAGCACATTACACTGTAACTACAACCACGTTCTATGCCACAGAAGCCAACGCCAGTCCTCCAAGCCATTGTGATTGTCAGGCAGTCCTAATCTTTGTCCCTCACTTCTGGTGCTTTTATTCTACTCACTGACTGAAAGACTTAGCTCTCCAAATGTCCACATACAAGAGACTGCCTCAAATGTCCATGCTTAAGCCATAGTCGCACCTCAGCCTCTTACACAGCTAGAACCAGAGGTGTACGGCACCACTACTCTCAAATATTTTTTTAAGTAAACATGTTCTTCATTACACACTGTTTAGCCACAGAAAGGAAAGGAGGATGTAACTGGTCTTTGCTGCTCTATGAGGTCTTCTTTCTCCCACCCTTCTAACCCCCTAACACTAGATAAAGAGGGGAAAAGGATAGGGAGGGAAAGGGAGGGAAAGGAAGGGAAGGGGAGGGAAAGGAAGGGAAGGGGAGGGAAGGGGATCCCTGAATAAAGTCAGGGGTCGGAAAGGGATTGGCGGCATTATTGTTAGACTACTTCTTTGAGGCAAATTTAGTTTTACTGCCAAGATATCTAATTTCCTGCTGCTCCTGCTCCTCCTCCTCCTCCTGTTTCTTCTTTGTACATGAGTACTTAACAAACCCAAGACCACAACAACCAACAACCCACCCTGTCTCTCAGGGCCGAGCATTTATATATCCTCTGAAATTCCCCAGAATTCCAAACATCACACAATCCCAGAAACTATCTGTATCTGGCAAAATTGCACCTCTGCTCGAGCACAAGGCAAATCATAGTCCGCTGCTGTGGACAATCTGAAGCAGTCCCATGCCAACACACCTGGGATTAAAACAAAAGAACATTCTTAAAATATCTTTGTGTTTTTTAGTAACTTTAGTCATTTTAGTAACCAAAATTCCAAAATTGTCTCTATAAGAGAATAATACAATAAAGTCATTTTTACATAATTTTAATTTACATAATTTTGGTAAAACTTAATAACATATTCTAAGACCCAAAATAGATACCTATAGGCACAGGTGATATACGACAATATAACCAGACGTATATATACTATGTTCTTTCATACACATGTACAGTAAGAGACTAGCAATAAGTAGCAGTAAACAAGTGTAACATTACCATAAATCTGAGGCAAAGTTCTATTGGACAGTGGGATCATCATTGAATAAAATAGGACAGATACTGCAAAACTGACCACAGCCTGAGATCCAGACTACTGACTGCGCAGCAGGCAGCATGGATACCCTGGATGTGATGGTTTGTCTTGGTTGTCAACTTGAATACATCTGGAATGAACTACAATCCAAAAACAGAGCGCACACCTGTGAGACTCTTTTTTCTTGGTCTGAAGTGGGTAAATCCAGTTCTAGTGGACCTTTGAGGTAGGAAGATACATGTCTTTGATCCAGATCTTAAGGTGTGCAGATACAAGCCTTTAATCTGGGTCCTGAAGCAGCAAGCCTTTAATCTGTGCTACACCTTCTGCTGCAAGCCTATGTAAGGTCATATAAGAAGAAAGCTTTTGCTCTTTGCCTGCTTGCTCTCACCTTGCATGCAAGTCCACTCCTTCACTGGCATTTGAGTCTACTTTGGGATTCCAGCATCTACTGAAAAACAGCTGCGAAATGCAGCCTCGTGGGAGCAAATTCTGGATTCTTGAACATTCCATTCATAGCCAACCATTGTTGCATTAGCGGGATCAATAATAACAACAACAACAATAACAACAGCAACAACGACAACAACGACTCTAGAGAACCTTGACTAATACAGACTTGGTACCAGAAGTGGTTCTAGAGCAACAGAAGTATAAGGATAAATCTCTTAAATATCAGGAATAAGTTTTCCAATTCACTAGCACCTACAGATACTGAAGCCTCTCCAGTTACTGGAGCCTCTTCTGGAAGCTCAGAGATCACTTAAAGCCTATGGTGTTAACTATTTTACTATTTAAGTATATATAATTATTTACTATTTAAGATATTTTATATCTTAGAAGATAAATGCTTTTAATTATCCTGATTCACCAGTTGTGGATGGTAATAGGTTTGGTAACTCTGTACATGAAACTTCTCACAGTTTATGGAAAAATGAGGAAAATGATGATGCTGGTTGGTTGCTCATCACATCTCTGGATAGATTGACAAAGGATAGGAATAAGCTCTGTGATAAAATTTACCAACTTTTTTGTACCTCAGAATATGGTGAAGAAGAACAATGAACTTAATGATAAACTGACTGGCTTTAGATGCACATAAACAGTCTAAAGGTTTCTAAGTGTGCCCTAGAAGAGAATCTTCTCTCTAGCAGCCAAGGGCTCAAGTTGCAGGAGAATCAAACTGAAGCCCTCATTATAAGGTTAACTGAATTACAGAAAAAATCCAAGTCCCTGCCTCAGAGAGTGTCTGCAGTTAAAATAGGGGCTTTAATTGGTAAAGAATGGGACCCTGTACATGGGGATGTAGGAAAACACCTGAAGTCCTTCCTCAAGCTAATGAGCATCACTAGCTTCTCAAACTGAGCCAACAGGAAGCATCCACCCCAAGATCCCACCCTATTCCTTCATGTCCATAAAGATCCTATCCACATGGAATAAAGTACACAAGTTATTTCACTGAGAATCATCTGAGAGTGGCTGTTTTACTGAACTGTAACACTTTGGGAAGAGTTTTCTCTCACAAAGCATTCATCAGTGGACCTTAAACCTGCCTGGCAGACCAGGCTCATGCCCCTGCTGCTACTATCACAGCCTCTGCCCACCTGTTGCCCATTGCAGCTGTCCTAAATCACACCTGCTGCTGGCATTGGCGCTGCCACAGCAGCAGGCAAGACCTGGGACCCTGGCCTACCTGCCCTGTGCGGGCTTCCCTTCTGAGAGCTGTAACACTTTGGCCATTTTGTTGTCTGATAAACCAGCAGTGACCTTTCCAAAGGAAATGCCAGACAAACAATACTGATGTTCCTCAGAACCCAACAAGTTCCCTCTAGACTTATAACCAGATTTAAGGCAAAGCTGGCTTCTAGAGGGGAGGTAGAAAAATTGTTCATGAGGAGGTGCACTACACTTCTGAAGCGCTTAATGAGTTTGCTAATTTATTCAAGCACAAGTAGAGGATGTGTGGGAAGGAATTTTAAAACTGTGGGATAATGGTGCAAGGAACACAAAACTGAATCGTTTTAAGTTTATTGATAGGAGACCACTGAGTGGAGATTTAATATGGAAGCTCACACAGTTATAAACAAAACAAAAAGGTGTAAAAGTTTGTGTGAATAGTTGCCTGAGGCCAACAGTCATGCCTAAACAGAGCTGAGTGAGAAGGCATAAGGTGTCATATCACTACTCTTACTGATGAACAATTTGTAATTTTCTTATAAATACATTTATAATTGTTCATTTCCATAATTTGCCATTTAATATTTTCTGATCTTATAATGGAAACTGCAGAAACTGAAAATAAAGGAGGACTACAGAGTTTTACATTAAATGTTGATCATTTGGTGAAAAGCATTCACTGGACTGCACAGAACGTGAACATAGAGGTTGACTTCTTTGGCAAAACCAAAGACTAATGATCAGATTTTTCTCATACTAGATGTCATCTGTTCAGAGATCAATAAGAGGTTTCATATAAATATACACTATCACAAATGAATTACTGAAGAAGGTTAGAAGGTTACCAACTTACTTCTCATACATTCAAACTTGTGGCTTTCACATTACTGGTGAATAACAGAACCAATCAGTATAAACCTTCTGTGACTGGTATGTGCAGGCCACATGCAGCTCATACGAGGAGTCTGAAAGTCCTTAACCTTCCCCATAAAAGGTCAACAAGCTGAAGGGCCCAAGTGAGAACATCTCAGTTCCACTTGGGAGGGAGAAGAAAGCACCACAAGTGGGGAGGGAGGGAGGGACTTTAGAGGGAAAGGGGACAAGGGGTCAGGGAGAGGGGAACATGACCTGGTATTGGGTGGGGGGAAAGAACTGAAGACCTGAGGGCCAGCAGAAAGAATGGAAAACAGCTGACCTTGAAGGTAGAAGGTTAGGAGGACCATCCAGAATGTACCAGAAAACTGGGAGGTGAGAGCCTCTCAGGACTCAAAGCGGGGGAGGGGTGACCCTAGATGAAATGCTCTAGAGTCAGGAGAGGGAACTTATAGAGCCCTCCTCCAGTAGAAAGACATGGCATCAAGTGAGGGATGGGGTTGCTATCCCACAGTCAAAACTCTGACCCATAATTGTTCCTGTCTGAAAGCACTGCAGGGATGGAAATGGAGAAGAGTCTGAGAAAAAGAAGGTCCAGCAATAAGCCCAAATTGGCATCCAGGTCAGGGGGAGGCCCCAAGGCCTGCCACCATTACTGAGGCTATGGAGTGCTCACAAAAAGGGACCTATCATGACTGCTCTCTGAAAGACCCAACAAGCAGCTGAAAGAGTCAGATGCAGATATTTGCACCCAACCAATGAACAGAAGCTGCTGACCCTGTGGTTGAATTAGGGAAAAGCTGGAGGAAGCTGAGGAGGAGGGTGACCCTGTAAGAGGACCAGCAGTTTCAATTAACCTGGACCCCCGAGATCTCTCTCAAACACTGGATCACCAACCAGGCACCATACTCCAGTTGATATGAGGCCCCCAACACATACAGAACAGAGGACTGCCTGGTCTGGGTTCAGTCAGAGAAGATGCACCTAATCCTCAAGAGACTGAATGCCCCAGAGACTTTAAAGGTCTGATGGGGTAGTGAAAGACCCCCAGAGTTGGGAGACCCTCACTCAAGTCTCGAGATGACGCGACCCCCCAAGAACTCACACAAGACCGTCCTTGCTGTAATCACATGAGGTTTATGATAGGAACCAGTGCACTGGGGTCGAGACTCGTATCCCATGCAGGGGCACAGGAGTTCAACCCCCAGTAGCTGGGAGAAGGGGTATTTAAAGGAAGAAGCCACAACCCAAGGGGGAAGGGATGGTGTCATTGGAAAATGTGGAGAATACCAGTGAAAAATCACAAGGAGAAGCTTCCCGTCTCTCAAGACTGTTTTTAAGATTGTAATCTAACTTTATGGTCAGCTAGTTCCTGGGAGAAGCTTTCTGTTATCTTTACTAGGTTGGGAATCGGTATCTAAGGGCCTTATCTTTAAGCCCTTTTATCTAGTTTCTGAGAGAGCAGGCTCAGGAAATGTGACCTTTTACCTACAGAGCAGGGTCTGGAATTTGAGGTATTTAGGGCTTCTTAGGGGTGAGATAGCATTTCTAAACTTCTTTCAGTAGGTAGGGTGGGTGGTATAGGGACATCCTCATGGTGCGGGATTGGAGGGAGGTATGGGATATGGAACAGTTGGAGAGTGGACCGGGAAGGGAATAAAATCTGAGTGTAAAAACAAACAAACAAACAAGTAATGCTAACAATAAGACTGGTGTATTGGAATGCTTGAACTTGCAGCCTTCCCCACAGGCACATGC
Organism: Rattus rattus; assembly: GCF_011064425.1. Taxonomy (NCBI): domain Eukaryota; kingdom Metazoa; phylum Chordata; class Mammalia; order Rodentia; family Muridae; genus Rattus; species Rattus rattus. The sequence goes on from NC_046163.1 coordinate 71,002,447, forward strand.
AAGTGCTTGCTCTTTAGCATGGGCACTACTGAAAGCTGTGGAGCTTTGGGGAAGTGAGCTTGGTTCACAGCAGTGGGTGATACTGAACCCATCACCCCCACCCACTAATCTACGGTTGTATGAACAAGCTGCTGCTGTTCCACCAGCACAGACTAAGCAGTTTTGCTTTGCCTTCTCCAACATGGTAAATGAGAACTCCTGAAACCACGAGCTAAAATGAATCTTTCCTCTCTCAAACTATTAGGTTTTGGTTTTTGTCTTGCTTTGCTTCCCCATTACATTTGGTTTTGTTTTTTATACCAATGAGAAAAGTTACTCATAGAGAAAGTTGGTACTGAAGTAGGGTTATCACTGTGATTAACCCTAACCATGTGGTTTGCATGCCTCTGGAACTGGGTTGTTGAAGAACATTTAAGAATTTGGATCTAAAGGTTAGACAAGCCCTAGAGTGCTATTACAGAGTTTAGTGGGTAATTCTACTGAATCTGAAAGGCCAGAATGCAAATAGGTATGGGAACAGCAAAACTGTATTCACATGGGGACAAAGAGTCTGTGGAGAATTAGACTAGAGGCCATGCATGTCATATTCCAACAAAGAATGTGGTTATGTTCTGTCTATGTTCCAGAATTGTGAATAAGAATTAATTTTAAAGTAGTGAACTAACTTACTTGATAGAGGAAATTTTAAAATAGCATAGTGTTCAGTTTGAAGCATGGTAAATGTTTGCTGCTTTTACCTAAGTTTGTGGTAAGAACTGTAGAGAGCAAACTGTGGAACGGAAGTAATCGAGAAAACTGTGCACTTGAAAGCATTTAAAGTTGTGAACAAGGCAAATGCTGTGAAGGAAGTGATGGTGGCTACTAAGGGAATTACCATCACTGAGGAGAAACCAAGCACTTTGCTATGGAACAATAAGAAAAGTGACCTGAAAGAAAGCCCCAGGAACTCCCTTAGGACTCGGAGGCATAAACATTCACACATCTGGAAAGCTTTCATTGCACAGAAGAGCTGCAGAGAAAGCTCAAGACGCCTTTCAGAAAAAGGGCCACCCAAAGACACACTGTAAGGGTGTCTATGTTCTCAGAATGGCTGCAGCAATGGCCAAAGATGGCCCTGCTTCATTGCAAGTTGCCAGAAGAACTTGGCACGGTCTACTTTTGCAGTCCTGCAGACATAAGAATGAAGGGTCAACCGAGGCATGCAACAAGGATCCAGGAAAATGTCTGTGAGTCCAGGCAGTGTGTATCAGGGTCAGAACTGCAAAGTGTAGCTGACACAGCAATGAAGGAAGGAAGCTGTGAAGGTGAATCCTTAGTTGCAGTAGAGAAGCCAGGATGTTCGAAATGGAGAAATGTAGGACATTTGCTGAGAAAAGCTGCAGGCACTGAGTACAGGTGGCCCAAGAGAGAGGCCAGGTGTGCCACAAATGGAAGGGCCACAGAGGCCAGAGCTTCCAAAGTATGTTGGAAGCCAAATGATTCCACTGTGTATCTTAGATGCCAGGCATGGTGCTAAAGGAGTTGATGTTCACCCTGCTAGGTTTTGGCCTTATTAGTCCAATCTTTCTTCATTATCCCACTTTTACTCTCTCTTGATATAGAATTGTTTATTCTATAGCACTGACTATTGGAAGTTGCAATTTTCTCTGATTTTACAGGGCTCACAATAAATGAAGAAATATACATGCTAACTTTTGGCTACTTTATTTTATTTGGTCTTCACAGAAGTCATGTAAGATTGATATTAGATGGCATTAACAGTACTATGGTTTGGATGCTAAATATCTGCCAAAGGTCTGTGTATTGCAGATTTGATACCTAGAATAACCCTGTTAGAAACTTTGAATTATGGGACTTGTGAAAGGTCCTTACATCACAGGGGAGAGAGGCATGCCCTTACAAAGGACTATGGGACCTGCCGATCCGTCCTTTATTTTTGCTCTTATCAGACGTGTCACATTGCAAAATACTCTCTAGCCATCTGACCTCACCAGAGGTCAATGGAACCAGTCTGACCTTTGACTCTGAACCTTCCAAACTGTAAGCTAACTAAAGCATTTGCCTTTGGAAAATTGGTTGATTCCAGCACTGACTTATTTAGTTGCCCAGCTTAGATGAAGTGAATTGGAAATTTAATCCATATACCCTTAATTCTAACTTCCATAACTTGCTCCCTTGTAAACATCAGAAAGGAGGAAGGAAGGGTTGTTTCTTACTGTTTTTCTCTGGATGACTGGTAGTATAGCAAAAGTCAAGCTCAATCACTAAACACAACACTATCTATGCCAGCACCCCAAAATTACAACATAGCTGCACTAAAAGCATTTGTACTGCAAATCTGACAACATGAGTTTAATCCCCAGGACCCACAGTGGCAAGAGTTGTCTTTTGACCTTCGCATAGGTGCTATGGCATACACATACATTCTCTCTCACACAAATAATTTAATAAATGCTTTAAAACTAATATCAGGGGGTTGGGGATTTAGCTCAGTGGTAGAGCGCTGCCTAGCAAGCGCAAGGTCCTGGGTTCGGTCCCCAGCTCCGGGAAAAAAAAACCAAAAACCTAATATCAGTGTATAATTTCCAAATTATACACAGTCTGGAACAGGACCAGTTTCCAGTTTCCAGTTTCCATCTGCACCTGGAGCTGACCCTGTGCCACAGCTCTCTCTGCCGGGAGAGAGCTGGTCTCCCAGGAGTGATGACACACAGTGAGGAGACTCAATCCACTGTCAGAGACAGCAAATGCAAGAAACTACGCAACAGAAACCAAGGCCAATTGGCATCTTCATAACCCAGTTATCCCACCACAGCAAGTCCTGGTTACCCCAACACGCCAGAAAAGCAAGATTCTGATTTAAAATCTCATCTTATGATGATGATAGAAGACTCTAAGAAGGACATAAATAGCACCCTTAAAGAAATACAGGAAAACAAAGGTAAACAAGTAGAAACCCTTAAGGAGGAAACACAAAAATCCCTTAGAAAATTACAGGAAAACAAAACCAAACAGGTGAAGAAATTAAACAAAACCATCGAGGATCTAAAAATGGAAATAGAAACAATAAAGAAATCACAAAGGGAGACAACCCTGGAGATAGAAAACCTAGGAAAGAGATCAGGAGTCACAGATGCAAGCATCACCAACAGAATAGAAGAGATAGAAGACAGAATCTCAGGGGCAGAAGATACCATAGAAAACATTAACACAACAGTCAAAGAAATGTAAAACGCAAAAATATCCTAACCCAAAACATCCAGGAAATACAGGACACAATGAGAAGACCAAACCTAAGGATAACAGGTATAGAAGAGCGCAAAGACTCCCAATTTAAAAGGCCAGTAAATATCTTCAAAAAAATTATAGAAGAAAACTTCCCTAAGCTAAAGAAAGAGATGCCCATGAACATACAAGAAGTTCCGTGAACATACAGAACTCCAAATAGATTGGACCAGAAAAGAAATTCCTCCCATCACATAATACTCAAAACACCAAACGTACTAAATAAAATAAAGAAAGAATATTAAAAGCAGTAAGGGAAAAGGTCAAGTAACATATAAAGGCAGACCTATCACAATTATACCAGACTTCTCACCAGAGACTATGAAAGCTAGAAGATCAGGGGCAGATGTCATACAGACCCTACAAGAACACAAATGCCAGCCCAGGCTACTATATCCAGTAAAACTCTCCATTGCCATAGGTGGAAAAACAAAGATATTCCATGACAAAACCAAATTTACACAATATATTTGCACAGACACAGTCCTATAAAGGATAATAAATGGAAAACTCCAACATAAGGAGGGAAACTACACCACAGAAAAGCAAAAAAGTAATCTTCTTGTAACAAACTCAAAAGAAGAGAGCCACACAAACATAATTCTACCTAAGTGATGGTTTACATATGTTTGGTTCAGGGCATGGCACTATTAGAAAGTGTGGCCTTGTTGGAGGAAGTATGTCACTGTTGGGGGTGGGCTTGGAGACCTTCCTCTTAGCTGACTGAGGATGCACAATCTGTTCCTGGTTTCTTTCGGGTGAAGATGTAGAACTCAGTTCCTCTTGTACCACGCCTGCCTGGATGCTGCTATGCTCCCACCTTGATGATAAAGGACTGAACCTCTGGATGTGTAAGCCAGCCCCAGTTAAATGTTGTCTTTATGAAACCTACATTGGTCATAGTGTCTGTTCGCAGTAATAAGACCCTAACTAAGACAGAAGTTGGTACCAGGGACTGGGATATTGCTGTGATAGGCCTGACCATACTTTCATTTGGAAGAATGTGGATTTTGGGACTTTGGATTTGGAAAGCAGTGGAATGCTTTAAATGGAGCTTAATGGGCTATCTTACTAGGAATGCAGAAGTCTTCGTTACTGAGAGTGATTTGAATTGTGCAGGCTAGGCCCAAGAGATTTCAGAGGAGAAGAATTTCAGTATGTGCTGTAAAGACTGTTTTGTTTTTTGTTTTTTTGTTTTTTTGTTTTGGTTTTTGGTTTTTGGTTTGTTTGTGTGTGTGTGTGTGTGTGTGTGTGTGTGTGTGTGTGTGTGTGTGTGGTATTTTGGTGAAGAATGTAGCTGATTTTTGCCCTTGTCTGAAGAGTCTGCCAGAGGCTAAGGTGAAAAATTGCATTGACAAAGGAAGTCTCCAAAACGCCCATCATAGATTTTGTTCTCTGGTTAAGTCTCATGAAGAGTGTTTTAATGAAAAAAGGGAACTTGAGAAAGGAAAAATACAAAATATGTGGTTCTAGTATTAAAGGGACACCCAGAAGTGAAATGGAGCTGAATCCTGTGCTCAAGAATATTAAATCGAATTAAGGGAGTAATGACCTCGAGGCAAGTTCCCACCAGTAAGTTAACTCCAGGCAACTTGGTAAAAACCTTTAATGCCAGGAGACAGGCATAAAGATTTCTAAATTCAAGGTCAATCTACAAAGCAAGATCTAGGACAGCCAAGCTTAGGTAGTGAAGGAGTTAGAAAAGAGGAAGCTGGTGTTAATGTAATAGAACAAGGGGGCCAGGTTCCAGCTCCCCCAAGCAGCAGATCTCAGCAGCTTCAGCCATGTGTCTCTGGCCCCAGTTAAATGTTGTCTTTATGAAACTTACATTGGTCATGGTGTCTGTTCACAGCAATAAGACCCTAACTAAAACAACCTCTAACAACAAAAATAATAGGAAACAACAACCATTGGTCCCTAATATCTCTCAACATCAGTGAACTCAATTCCCCAATAAAAAGACATAGACTAACAGACTACGCAAACAGGACTCAGCATTTTGCTGCATACAGGAAACGCACCTTGGTGACAAAGACAGACACTTCCTCAGAGTAAAAGACTGGGAAAAAAATTTCCAAACAAATGGTTCCAAGAAACATGCTGGAGTAGCCATTCTAATATCAAATAAAACAGACTTTCAACCAAAAGATATCAAAAAAGATAAGGCAGGACACTTCATACTGGTAAAAGGAAAAATCCACCAAGATAAACTCTCAATTCTGAATATCTATTCTCCAAATGGAAGGGCACCCACATTCATAAAAGAAACTTTACTAAAACTCAAATCACACATTGCACCCCACACAATAATAGTAGGTGACTTCAACATTCCACTCTTATCAATGGACAGATCATGGAAACAGAAACTAAACAGAAACACAGTGAAACTAACAGAAGTTATGAACCAAATGGATTTAACAGATATCTATAGAACATTTAATCCTAAAACAAAAGAATATACATTCTTCTCAGCACCTCATGGTACCTTCTCCAAAACTGACCATATAATCAGTCACAAAACAGGCCTGAACAAATATGAGATGATAGAAATAATCCCATGCATCCTATCAGATCACCATGGACTAAGGCTGGTCTTCAATAATAACAAAAAACGACAAAAGGCCCAAATACACATGGAAGCTGAACAACACTCTACTCAATGATAACTTGGTCAAGGAAGAAATAAAGAAAGAGAAGTTAAAGACTTTTTAGAATTTAATGATAATGAAGGCACAACATACCCAAACTTATAGAGCACAATGAAAGCAGTACTAAGAGGAAAATTCATAGCTCTGAGTGCCTCCAAAAAGAAACTGGAAATAGCATACACTAGCAGCCTGACAGCACACCTAAAAGCTCTAGAACAAAAAGAAGCAAATAAACCTAGGAGGAGTAGATAGCAGCAAATAATCTAACCCAGGGCTGAAATCAACTAAATAGAAAGAAAAAGAACTATACAAAGAATCAACAAAACCAGGAGCTGGTTCTTTGAGAAAATCAACAAGATAGATAAACCCTTAGCTAGACTAACCAAAGGGCACAGAGACAGTAACCAAATTAACAAAATTAGAAATGAAAAAGGGAGACATAACAATAGAACTGAGGAAACCCCAAAAAATTATCAGATACCAGGTACCAAAGTTAAATGAGGACCAGATAAACCATCTAAACACTTCCATAACCATTAAAAAGATAGAAGTAGTCATTAAAAAGTCTCAACCAAAAAAAAAAAAAAACAAAACAAAACAAAAAAAAAAAAAAACCAAAAACAAAAACAAAAAAAAACCAGGAACAGATAGGTTTAGTGCAGAATTCTATCGGACCTTCAAAGAAGACCTAATACTAATACTCTTCAAACTATTCTACGAATAGAAACAGAAAGAACACTACCCAATTTGTTCTATGAAGCCACAATTACACGCATACCTAAAACACACAAAGACCCAACAAAGAAAGAGAACTTCAGACCAATTTCCCTTATCAAATACCAAATATCAAAAAGTACTCAATAAAATTATTGCAAACTGAATCTAAGAACACATCAAAATGATAATCATCATGGTCAAGGAGGCTTCATTCCAGGGATGCAAGGGTGGTTCAATATACAGAAATCCATCAACCTAATCCACTAATCCACTATATAAACAAACTCAAAGGAAAAAAAAAACATGATCATCTCATTAGATGCTGAGAAAGCATTTGAAAAAAATTCAACACCCCTTCATGTTAAAAGTCTTGGAAGAAAGGAATTCAAGGCCCATAACTAAACATCGTAAAAGCAATATATAGCAAACTAGTATCCAACTTCAAACTAAATAGAGAGAAACTTGAAGCAATCCCACTACAATCAGAGACTAGACAAGGCTGCCCACTCTCTCCCTACTTATTCAATATAGTACTTGAAGTCTTAGCCAGAACAATTAGACAACAAAAAAGAGGTCAAAGGGATACAAATTGGAAAAGAAGAAGTCAAAATAATACTATTTGCAGATGATATGAAAGTATACTTAAGTGACTCCAAAAATTCCATCAGAGAACTGCTAAAATTAATAAACAACTTCGGCAAAGTAGAAATTAGGGAAACAACACCCTTCACAATAGTCACAAATAATATAAGATACCTTGATGTGACTCTAACTAAGCAAGTGAAAAATCTGTATGACAAGAACTTCAAGTTTCTGAAGAATGAAATTGAAGATCTCAGAAGAAAGATCTCCCATGCTCATGGATTATTGGCAGGATTAATATTGTAAAATGGCCATCTTGCCAAAAGCAATCTACAGATTCAATGCAATCCCCATCAAAATCCCAAGTCAATTTTTCACAAAGTTAGAAAGAGCAATTTGCAAATTCATTTGAAATAACAAAAAAAACCAGGATAGTGAAAACTATCCTCAACAATAAAAGAACTTCTTAGGGAATCACTACAGCTGACTTCAAGCTGTATTTCAGGGCACTAGTGATAAAAACTGTATGGTATTGGTACAGAGATAAGCAGGTAGATTAGTGGAATAGAATTGAAGACCCAGAAATGAACCCACACACCTATGGTCACTTGATTTTTGACAAAGGAGCTAAAACTATCCAGTGGACAAAAGACAACATTTTTAACAAATGGTGCTGGTTCAACTGGCAGTCAGCATGCAGAAGAATGCAAATTGATCCATTCTTATTGCCTTGTACAAAGATCAAGCCCAAGTAGATCTTGGACCTCCACATAAAACCAGATACACTGAAACTAATAGAAGAGAAAGTGGGGAACAGGGGAAAATTTCCTGAACAGCACACCAATGGCTTATGCTCTAAGATCAAGAATGGACAAATGGGACCTCATAAAATTGCAACGCTTCTGTAAGGCAAAGGACACTGTCAATAGGACAAAATGGCAACCAACAGATTGAGAAAAGATCTTTACCAATCCTACATCTGATGGATGGCTAATATCCAATACATACAAAGAACTCAAGAAGTTAGACTCCAGAGAAATAATTCTTTTAAGAAATGGGATACAGAGCTACACAAAGAATTCTTAACTGAGGAATATCAAATGGCTGAGAAGTACCTAAAGAAATGTTCCACATCCTTAATCATCAGGGAAATGCAAATCAAAACAACCCAGAGATCCCACCTCACACCAGTCACAATGGCTAAGATCAAAAACTCAGGTCACCAGAGGCTGGCAAGGATGTGGAGAAAGAGGGACACTCCTCCATTGTTGGTGGGAGTGTAAGCTGGTACAACCACTCTGGAAATCAGTCTGGCAGTTCCTCAGAAAACTGAACATAGTACTACCTGAGGACCCAACTATACCTGTCTTGGTCATATATCCAAAGATGCTCCACTATATAACAAGGACACATGCTCCACTATGTTTATAGCAGCCTTATTTATAATACCCAGAAGCTGGAAACAACCCAGATGTCTTTCAACAGAGGTATGGATACAGAAAATGTGGTACATTTACACAATGGAGTACTACTCAGTTATTAAAAACAATGACTTCATGAAATTCATAGGCAAATGGATGGACTTGAAAATATCATCCAGAAGGTTGGGGATTTACTCAGTGGTAGAGTGCTTGCCTAGCAAGCACAAGGCCCTGAGTTCGGTCCCCAGCTCCGAAAAAAAAGAAAAAAGAAAAAAAAAAGAAAATATCATCCAGAGTGAAGTAACCCAGTCACAAAAGAACACACATGGTATGTACTCACTGATAAGCGACTATTAGCCCAAAATCTCGGAATACCCAAGATACAATTCACAAACCAAATGAAGCTCAAGAAGAAGGAAGACAGAGTGTGGATGCTCCAGACCTTCTTAGTATTCAAAAATACTCACAGGAGGAAATATGGCTGTCATTTGAGAGGCTCTACCAGAGCTTGACAAATACAGAGATGGATGCTCCCAGCCAACCATTGAACTGAGAGCATGGGTTCCCCAATGGGGGAGTTAGAGAAAGAACTGAAGGAGCTGAAGGGGTTTGTAACCCCATAAGAAGGACAACAATATCAACCAACCAGATCCCCCAGAGCTCCCAGGAACTAAACCACCATCCCAAGAAAACACAGGGATGGACCTATGACTCTATCTGCATATGTAGCAGAGGATGGCCTTGTCGAGCATCAATGGGAGGAGAGGCTCTTAGTCCTGTTAAGGCTTGATGCCCCAGTGTAGGGGAATGTCAGGGTGTGGATGTGGGAGGGAGTGGAAGGTGAGTGGGGGAGCATCCTCATAGAAGCAGGGTGGGGTGGTGGGGTGGGATAGTGGGTTTCTGGAGGGGAAACCAGAAAAGGGGATAACATCTAAAATGTAAATTAAAAAATCCAATAAAAGAAACAATTTTAAATATGAAAGTGAAATTGAAAATATGAAAACTTATTCTTTACATTTTCAGAAACTTACCTAATTTTCCCTAAAACAGAGATAGCTAAGAATAGCACCAAAAAAAGAAAGAACACAGGATGTCCCTGAGGGGCAAAAGACAGACAGGATCTGTCTACTTAGCTGAGAAAAGAAGCTAAGGATAGAGATGGTGAAGATGAAACCCTAACTGGATTCCTATGCATAAGAAACAGCCATTAGCTTATTGAGAAAAGGACAAAGCACAGAAATGCACTTATGGCTACACGCCTGGACAAGCAACACTTGGCTCATCCCCTTCTGCAGCTCTAATGAGGACAGCTGCTGTGTCCAAACTCCCTTCACCTCTATGCCTAGCACTCTCTTGTACCTGCTTATCCCAATGCAGTTGTGTAGAACAGAAGGCAGCGGAAGACCTGAGCAGGTGCTTTATCTGATCTAACTCACAACGTTGTAACCTGCCACTCCCATCATCAGTCCTTTATCAGTGGTTGCTCTTGGGTAGACGTCACACTCACAGTGAAGTGTTAACTGAAGAAATATTTTAGTTATTTGTGTCCATATTTAAGAGAAACTGCAGAGACTACTCAGACTTAAAGAGTAAGCCATGGTGGATCGGGGTTCTATTCCCAGCATTCTTGTTTACAGGGTAAGTTCTAAGCTGACCAGTGCTAAATAGAGAAATCCTGACTGAGCAAAACAAACCAAGAAAAAGACCACCTAGATAAGTTAAGAGCGACAGGAAAGAACCACCACAGTTGGTGTTGTGAAGTAACACAGTACAGAGTTCTTGCTTAGTGCTAAGCTCTGGGTTCCATCCCTATAACACAGCAACAGTATTGAAAAGCCAAGTGACCAACCTAAGGCCATTCAATCCTAATCCAGGTAGAATTGATTAGAAAGCTTATCGGTCTCATCATTTTCAAGCAGGATCAGAAGTTTATCCTCAGTGGCTTAAACAAATGACTTCTCTCTAATGAGAACAGACAGCAGATAATCAATCTACAGACCGAGTTATGCAGGTGCAGTGGTTTGAATGACCATGTTCTCCACAGTCTCAGGCATTTGAACACTGTGTCCTTAATTGATGGCTCTGTTTGGGGAGGAGTAGGAGGTGTGGCCTTGCTGGAGGTTGTATGTCTCTGGGAGGGCTTTGAAAGTTCAGGGTCTGTCCCTTCCAGTTTGTTCCCTTCTTTGTTCTGGTAGTAAAGCATGTAAGTCTCAGGTTTCCCTTCCTGCCTCCACTCCTCCATCCTGGACTCTTGTCCCTCTGGAACCTGAGACAAAATAGACTCCCTCTCTCTTCCCTAAGTTTCCTTTCATCAGGTGCTTCTATCACAGCAACAGCAAAGTTCTAAGTCTCTGTGCTTTCCTTCGTCTTTGACAAGGTATCACAGTGTAACTTAGACTGCCCTCAAATTTGCAGAAATTTTCTTGCCTCAGTCTCCCAAGTAGAGGGATTACAGGCAAAGGCCATCCTGCAAAAGGATTTTTTTAAAAATATTTAGCAGTGCTCGTTTTGCTTTGTGCTTCCCATTGAGTCATACCCTGTGATTGTTTGTTTGTTTGTTTGTTTGTTTTGTGGTACTAGAAATCAAAGCCAGGCACTCATGCATGCTAGACAAGTATGCTAACACTAAGCTAAACTCTCACTCCCCAGAAGGTTTTGAAGGCAGCAGGTTCGAGACAGGGTTTCTCTGTGTGGCCCTGGCTATCCTGGAACTCACTCTGTAGATCAAGCTGGCCTTGAACATAGAGCTTCAGCCTCCCAAGTACTGGTATAAAAGGTGGGAGTCACCATACTCAGCTCTATCCCATTTTTATTTTTAAAGTTAAAAGAGAATTTTTTGTGAGTTCTCCAATGATCTTGTCTTAGTCACCATTCTATTGCTGTGAAGAGGCGCCATGACTGCTGCAACTCAGAAAGCATTTTATTGGAGGCTTCTTACCTGTTCAGAGGGTTAGTCCATGATCTCACCATGGGGAACATGGTGCTGAAGCAATAGCTGAGAACTACATCTTGGTCCACAGGCAGCAGAGAGACTGAACCTAGCATAGACTTTTTGAACCTCAAAGTCCACCCCCAGGGATACACTTCCTCCAGCAAAGCCACACCTCCTAATCCTTCTCAAACAGTGCTACTTCCTGACGACTAAGCTTTCAAACATATGAGCCTACAGAGCCATTCTAACTCAAACCACCACATCTTCTATTCTCCAACAGCTACAAAGATCTTTTGTTTTCTACAGTTTCTGAAAAGACTCGTTCACACTGGGATACATGCAGCTATATAATGTATACCAAGCAAACTGCAGGTTACATAAAGACGGACTTGGTAAACAAAAGGAACTAACAGAACAGGTCCATAGGGAGTCCTGTGCCCAAAAACTAGAATAAGACTCAAAAGTATAGAGAGGAACATACAAGACAAAATTGATACTACATAAAAGGCACTTTTCAAAATGTGTATTAGAATGTGCACACGTGTGCCAAACTCATAACACATCAAACACAGTTAGAGAAAACTGTGAACACAACTACTGTGAGGAGATCTTCAGCTACATGCCAGGCTGTACTTCCCACCAAATGTACTCACAGGAGAAAAGCCCTAGCAATGTAATGAATGTAGTAAAAATCTGTCTTCAGGGTGCCCTCACTGCAAATAGTTCACACAGGAAAGAAACACTGTGAACACAATGACTGTTAAGCCTTTACAAGGAATCAAATCTTAGCAAGTGTCAAGGAACTCATAGGAAAGGAACCTTATGCTTGTAACGAATGTAAGAAAATCTTTGATATGAGGTCACTCCTCAAAAAATAGCAGTGACCTCATCTGTGAGAAAAAGACCTGTTTTCTATTCCAAAATCCACTCTCTGAGGAAAACACTTCATTTTCCTTTATGATAGGTGGCACAAAATAACAACCCCACACCACCTTGCTGAAAGGCTGTGCCATAAACGAAAGAAGAAATTGCAAAGAAAATAGAAGATAACAAGGGACACCGGTTAGATCTAAAACTGCTGTCATAAAAATCAGTACATCATGAATTCTCATTCATTCTCTCTCTCTCTCCCTCTCCCTCTCCCTTCCTTCCCCCATCAAGACAGCTTTAAGCAATGGTTCTCAACCTGTGGGTTGTGACCCCTTCAAAAATACTTGCATTGTGATTCATAACAGTAGCAAAATTACAGATAGGAAGTAGCAACAAAAATAAGCTTACAGTTGGGGTCACTAACATAAGGAACTGCATTAAAGGGTCACAGCATTAAGAAGGTTGAGAACCATTGGCTAAAGGGTTACTGGGATCTGTTTCTTCAGTTACTCTTAAAAAGGCCTTCCAATTCACATCTCATCAGATTTTATGGTTATTTTTAATTTTTTTTCCAGACAGGTTCCCATATATATCCCTAGATGTCCTGGAACTTGCTCTGTAGACTAGGCTGACCCCAAAATCACAGAGATCTGCCTGCCTCTGCCTCCTGGATGCTGAAATAAGTGTGTGGCACCACACCTGGCTCAGACTTATGGCTACTTTAAAGACTGTGTATATTTTATGGCTTCTAAGTCCTATTCTCTTTTCACTGTTCTGCTGTAGCAGACAGTGCTATAATGATCATGTTTAGGAATAAAAACTTGATTTCTGTTGTGTAATTTTCTTACAAGAAAATCTTTAAAGAAGCAAATTTTAGTCAAAATCAGAAAATTTTCCAACCCCTCCCCACCATAAAACAAAGTATATCAAAATCCTTATTACATATTTCACAGAACCCTTACATTCACACTGAGGTCACATCTTAAGTTACTCAACTACCACTAGTACAGGAAACATACCACATAAAATGAGGACCAGTTGGCATTTTGTGTTAAGGTGGTCTGCTATAAACAGCAGAATACAACCTGGTGTGCCTCCAGGCTCACTGGCTTCCTAACATTCCCTCAGCGTGCTATGAAAGAGAGGTAGCCATTCAACTGAATTACTGAGGGCAAAAGACTATTAAAGACTGTGCCCTGCCTCCAGCTGGCCCATAAACGCCTCAGAGAAACAACCTCTTTCCCTTTCTTTCCTCCACAGTGCCTATTTGACAGGAACATGGTAGCCTCCAGAGCCACAGATGCCAAGTGCCTAGACTTGCACTACCACAGAAGCAGTGCCCTGTGGTCATCGCAAACAGCTGGCTTGAATTTCTCAGAAGAACCCTCTCTGCTCCTTGAGTCTCTGGGGTTTGCTGAGTACAGCACTAACTATACATTAAGCTACCTATACATCTAATAAGATGACCAGTTCCTAGTGTTCTTGTTTAAATTAGAAATGCATCTTCATAAGCCCGCAGATTTGAGCACTGGCTCTCACTTGGTAACTGTTAGGATGTGGAGCCTTGCTGAAGGAAGTGTGTCTTGGAGTGGGACTTGGGAGATAGCAGCCTCCCTCTCTCCTACTTCTCCTCTTAACTTCCTGATCCTGCTGCCATGTTCTCCCCACCATTATGGACATCTTGCCCTCTGAAACCGTGAGCCAAAAGATATTTTATCAGAGCAAGCAAAAACAACCAAACACTTAGGGAAGCAAAACAACCTACTTAAGGAAGGATACATGCTACTGACGAGGAATAAGGTGGAGAGGAAGAAATCTGAATGACAAAAATCAACATAGATTCTAAGCTCCGGTGAGTATGGAGTTGAGCTAGAACCTGGATATGGATAGGAAAGAAAAGGTATTTTAAGAGAAATGAGGTTGTACAAAAATATAATTGAAGTGTAAACAGTTTTATTACAAAAACTATTAATCAAAAAAATATAACTTCTGAAACTTAATCAAAACTGAAATTTAACTATACTAGGGCAAAGAAATGTATAGGAAGATGATTTCATCTTATTATTATTTCATCATTACTAAACTGTTATGATCTTGTTAATAGTTCTGTTTTTTGCTTTCTCATTCATTTATAGGCATTAGTTAGTTTATGCATTAATATATATTAGCTAGCTTAAAACTCACAAACCGGATGAGAAAGACAATACTGCTATCCCAATCTACATTCAGATGAGAACCGTGCCGTAGAAGCAGCCAGCCAACATGCTGAGTTCACCCAGCGAAGAAGAAGCAAAAAGCATTATGGAAACCCATTCCAAAGGCACTCATGAAATCACCTCCCACAGCCAAGGCACAGATGTCTAAACATTTAAAAATCAAAGGAACAGAAGAGAAACCTTAGGATATGCAAGCGGGCAGGAAAAAAGACGGCTAACAGACTTAATTTTGTTTCTCAGTTTGGATTTGCTGTAGCTACGGACCTAACACAAACTAACCCTCATAAGGCTCCTGACAAAGGGAACGCTTTCAGATGAAATTAAATCACCACTTCAGTTGTGGCTCACGGAACATATTATACCTTGTTTACTCTGTCAAAACCTCAAAACATAAAAACTATTATAAGCAATAGAGAAGAAATATTTCTATAAGAAAATATGCTTTTGGTAAAGTCATTGACAAATTAAATTATCCCTAATGCAACCATTAGTTGTTTTTTTAAATTAAATTCACTAAGGCAATCAACTACTGTCTTCACAGTCAGACTGTACACTAACGTGCTTTCATTTTCAGGTGAGTCACAGGCACGTCTGCACTGGGCCATCTCTGCCTTTCGACACTACTCAACTTAAGAGTGACCTCTACTGGCATTCTGGCTCACAAGACCATATCCTCCTCACCCCCAATTTCCCATAATTTCCAGATTTTGATATCCAAATGCCTTTCTGACATCATCATTCAATGTTTAGTGAGCACCTATTAGTCAACATGTCCAAAATGTAACAAGTGACTTCTGTACCCTACTAACATCATTCTATTCTACTGTTTTCACAGCAATTACAGATATTTTGAATTTGTTTATTGTCTGTATCCGTTAGTCCAAGCATTATAAGCCACAGGTGAGAGCATTTGTCATTTATTAACCACAAAGTTCCCAGCACTTAGAACAGTGCCCACAATCACACAAATGGTAAAATATTAAATACACACACACACACACTGAACTTGGTAGGAAATGCCTATAAACCTAACGCTATGGAGGTGGAAACAAGCAAAATCGCCAGGGCATGCTGCCCAGCCAGCTTAGACAAATCAGCAAGCTCCATGTTCAGTAAGAAATCTTGTTTCAAAGAATAAAGCAGAGGGTAATACCAGAAAATACTTAACATGGACCTCTGACCTCCACAATTACCTGCACACACATGTGCACACAGAATACACAAGAGAGGATGGATAGAGAAAGAAAGCCCAAACTTACAATAGAGTCTTAGTGTAAGAGGGATAGAAGGGCTCACATTTTGCACGTATAGCAGCAGACAGCATTACTAAACAGCCTTTCTCTTCATTTCTCAGCCTCCTTTGTTTATCCCACCTCAGAAGAATAGGGTGGAGCTGAGGTGTTCTCTACACTTGGGATAAAGCAGAGAGAACACCACACAGCTCACAGCTACACTACAAAATAGACGCACTTTGTCTTTGGTGTCTATAAATAGCCTGCCCTTGGCATCTCAGATCTGCCTATTCTGGACACTGTCCTAGATTGTCCCATGCTAGCTTCTCACCACCCTCCCATCCTTGTCTATAACATATCTTTTGTTCTAGGTCTCACGCTCCAGGTCCATAATTCTCATTTCCCACAATGGAAGCAAAATAATCTGATACACTATGGTGATATGTTTAGATAACAAGGCTAGAAGACCTTTCTCGTTCAATATATTTCAAAGATTATATAGACCCTAATTTAGTAAGTATTAAAGGATGAGAACTATAGAGCAGTAGGCAGACATTTCTGAAGCAGCAGGTTCTTCTTGTATCTTTCAAATCACTGATATACTCTGTAAACAGAGCTCAGACACTGCATTCTCCTAAGAAAAATGAAAATCCAAATGACACTGAACTGTATTTTCCTAACACTAGATTAACAGAGGCAATAAGAACAAAAATATCTAAAAGACGATGTTGACATTCATGTATTTCTGGTGGGAGTGCAAAAGGGTATTGTATGGCTACTGTTCATTGACAACTAGGAATCACTTAGGATGTAAGACTCCAGACACAATTGTGAGGATTATTTGCTTTAGTTTATTTTGACGTTAAAAATAGTTTATTATAGATTGATGGGTGGGAACTTAAGAGAAAGCAAGCAAACAGGGCTCCTTTGTGACAGGAATGGATCCGAGAGGTAGGGTACCTGGATTATTTCGGTCAGCCTCTGGACAGATCTGTAAGAGATTACCTTGATTAGGTTAACTAATGTAAAAGGACCCACACTGATATTGGACATCATTTCCGAAACTTAGGTACTGGACTCCATAAGAAGGAGAAAGCCAGCTGCTACATTAGTCATCTCCGGCTTTCTGACAGCACATGCACTGTAACCAGATGTTTCAAGCTCCTGCCTCCATGACTTCCTAGCCACGATGGACTATACATGGAACTGTGAATCAGAATTAGCCCTTTTCCCCTCAAGCTGCTTTCTCAAGACTATTTTATCACCATAACAAAAATAAAACAAGTATGATATTCAAGGCAAGAAATTTTGCAATTTCTAACATGTATACAATCAAGACCTTTTCATCTTAAAAGCTGTATTCCTCTTCAGAGTATCCCTACTTGTGGGTCTCCAGAAGTAAGTTCTCACATACATTTGATATACTTTCACATACTTAATACCTCTGAACTGATAATGTGTAGAAAACACTCTGGACTTGAAATCTGCTTTGTGGACCAGGTAAGACACCTTGATTTTTCCCCCAATACAATGGAAATCCACAGAATTCTACATATCATAGTGATATGGCTAATTTACACTTTTAAAAATAACTAATGCTTACTATAAGAAAGTAAGCATTTAAGTAAGAAAAAACTCAAAAACTAGTGTTCTAAACAAAAGGAAATATTCAAGGTTTCCATGACAGCATTAAAACAGAGAAAAAAGATGGATTCAAAATACACTACAAGGACAACTGACAACTACACATTATAAGTAGGAGAGAGGAGACTAATAGAAATACAGGATGATTCTTAAGTTCCTTTTAGCAACGAGGTGAACAGGGATACTTATTAGCCGAGTCGAATCAGCTCACTGGAAGGTGAAGATCACTTAAGAAATTACAACATGTCTTTAAGATGAGTCAGTCTACTATTCTACGAGCATTCAAATACAAAGACTGAGATGGGAGATAAAAGAGCAAGGAGTTAAAGGCCATCCACACTGGCTTTATTCAAGGAACATTCGAAACAGGAACACTAGATAAAAACCAATAGAAGGGAAAGGTGGTGAGGTCAATCAGTCACAGGCTACACACCCTCAGATACTTTATCCTGCAGACAGACAGAGTAGCCAGCAAAAGACAGAATGCACACATGAGAAGAAAACTCAGGGTTGAGCATGGTGGCACATTCCTAAATCCCAGCACTAAAAGGTGGAGGTAGAAATTTTAGAAATTTAAGGGCAACACCAGACATCCAGTAAGCTGAAGGCCAGTGTGGGATATATAGCACCTGCCACAAAAAACAAAAGGTGAGGGTTGATTTCGTAAGAATACCTGGCACTAATTACAATGCTTCTCCTTTATATAGCCTGCATATGTTTATGTAAGTCTACCTTAAAATAAAGAATTGTTAGCCTTCAGTCTTAAATGTTTAAACAGTTATGACAGATTTAGAATAGGATACTATTAAATACTGAGGAAATCGATATAGATCTAACTATTTTTCAAGAAGTAACTACAGTGTGAATAATTGTTTTAAATGTTCACTGAGGGGCTGGGGATTTAGCTCAGCGGTAGAGCGCTTGCCTAGCAAGCGCAAGGCCCTGGGGTCGGTCCCCAGCTCTGGAAAAAAAAAAAAAAAGAAAAAGAAAAAAAATTAAATGTTCACTGAGCTAAGAATGTACCTCAGCAGTAGGGTGCTTGCTTAACATACATGAAGCCATAGGTTCAATCCCCGGCAATCCATAAAATCAGGCATAGCACCAACACACACCTGTAATCCTAACTCCTGGCCAGTGGAGGTAGATCAGGAGTTCAGAATCCTCTTTCACTACATAGTACGTTCAAGGCCACCCTGAGCTACCTGAGACCTTGTTCAAAGTAAATAAGCACAGAATGAAGACTGCACAGAACAAAGAGAAGGGGAAGGCTAGTTTTATACAGAGGGACGTGAGCAAGACTCTACACACTATCCTAGCTAAGAGGAAAACCATTTAGCAAGATAAGCGGTCTGTTAAGATCACCAGCTATCCTGATAGCCTTTCCCTAGTGTTCCTACAGGGCCCGCTATGCTCCACTCACTTCCTCCTGGCTGTCTCTAGTCTTGTCTTCAATCCTTCTTTATCTGACTACTGCTTCAGCTGCTTTTGATGCCAACTGAATTGCTTCTTAGCCTTTGGGCTATGATCAAGTGTGATTCCAAATGATCTGTACAGCATCTTTTGCTGCCCCATCAAATAAAGTTTCAAATTTTTTAATGGGATAACATCCATAAAATTATTTAAAACTCTCAATAGGATCACGATAATTTAATACACAAAAATAAAATATAACCCAAGAATAAAACTATTTACATAAAAATGTACAATTGTGCTCTTCCAATTTTTAGGAAGATGCACAAGTCAAAAAAAAAAAAAAAAAAAAGAAAGAAAAAAGAAAAACAAAACTGATTTCAGTTTCTGCCTTTCCAGTACCAGAGGAAAGACACAATAACCTACATGTTAATAAGGAAGACTGTCTTTAAATGACAGCAACATAGGCAGTTAGCAATAACCACATCACTGATAATCACATGTATTCACTCAAGAAGGTTTTTAAAAAAACTGTTTTCAATTCCAAAGCAGCTAAGGATTTTCCAGAGCTGTCAAGAGTGAAACTGACTGACATTTTGTTGGCATGTCAGTCACGTCATGTGTCGCAGACACTGTTCCAACCTCCTCAAGGTGAAAGGTCAGGATAGGCTTTGGGCTTCTGGACAAACTCAGGAGGGCCAGCTCAGTTAAAGAAAGGAAAGAAATGCTCCTTGCGGAGAAGCAGGCAGGAGTGGTCAGAAAATGAGGGAGGGCTCAGATCTGTGATTGTTCCTAATGAACTGGGATACCCCAAGGTTTCCTACAACCTAGAGAACACCTGGCTCCTTGCTTCCCACCTAACCCCTGGACCACCTTGTTGAGCTGCCTCATTACCAGGTGGCTCGTTCTAAGGAAGCACAGGCAGTTGTTGGTGTCATGGGGTTGTGTGATCTTTGTAAATATTCCCAGTTTCAATTTCAGCCAATTGCTCATATCTCCCTGATGGGGTACAGTAACAGAACAGAAGCCAATTATAGGACAAAAGTACCCAGAATCAAGATTCTGAAAGGGAACAGAAATCAAACCCTCTGTTCTCTGCCTACTCATACCAAAAAGTTTTTTTTTAAAGATAGAAACCAGACTTTATTAGTCCATCAAAATGAAATATGTAACCCTCAGTAGCTACATAATAAGCATCATGGATCCAAGGTATGCTCAAGTTTATAATATACAGATGAGAGCTAATATCTATTAAGTTATATGCCTTATATATCCAAATTATCATACTAAAATTTACTATATCCTAGGAAGTATTCATTTAGTATTTAAATATCCATGCAGAGGATTGGCCTACCTTTTCTAATACAGATAAGTTCATGTACTCCACAGGTTCTCTCTCCACCTATTAAAAAAAAAAAGTTTATTAGCAACTAAAAATGCAGAAAATGGCCTCAATTTGATTATTACAAAGAACCATGCTAAAAAGTCACCTAGTCACCTAGAAATGATCTTTTAAAAAGCTCCCTAATCATTTTCTTGAAGGTTAATGAAACTAAATAGAACAGACTGAATTTGCCTTAATAATCCAGAAATGAAGGATTTATAATTTTTACAATAAAGATGCTTCCTTTATTCAGTAGACTAGTCCAGTTGGGAAGGAGAGGAGAAAACTACATCATCATTTCCTATGTGCTGCTTCCTGTCACCTGGAAGGAAGCATAGTAAGGGAGGGCCCACTGCGTTCCTGAGCCCTGACAAAGGCAGGTCAGTCACTTCGAACATCAGCTCTGTACGAGGATCAGTTATTATCATATAAGCTACAAAGGGAAGGGTGGCCCTTCCCTGTCCTCGGCTACTCACTCTTACACAAATGTGATAGACAACATGATAAAAACAATATTACAGCCCTGTGCCCCCCCCCCAAAAATCCTTACTTCTTTGGAAGATTTTTTTTTTCCTAATCTCATTTTTCATGCCTCTACTTAGTGGTCAAGAAAACACAAATACAGTAAAGTGCACACGTCTATAAAGCCCTATGCAATCAGTTATCACAAGGCATGCAACTGAGTTACAGCAAACCAAGGCCAGACATGGCAGTTAGCCACCAACTCCGAATCTACTCATCTTCATAAGCAGTGCCAAATCCACGAAGATGAACTCTCCTGAGTTCTGACAGTAAGGCCTCTTCATCTGCCTATAGCACACAGAAGGAATTGCTGAACAGACACTTTTCAGACTTCCTATTTTGAGGACATTCGTGATTATTATTTGTACACTGTATCAATTATGATTCGTTCACTTTCACTGTTATACAAAATTCCACTGTACTTAAATACACATAAATATGCACACTAGTCTGTGTACATTTATATATCCACAAACCTCAGTTCAGAAACATTTGGACTGCCTTGAGTTTAGGTTTGTATTAGTATCGCTATAGGCGATAAAGTATGTGTTAAAGTATGCCTCTTTAACACACGTGTGCATGACTCTCCCCTGGTTATAGACCCAGGATTGTCGGGTATATCTGACAAGGTAATGACAAGTGCCGCAACTTTGTGGCACGCACATACAGTGCAATGGCATAGACTTCATAAAGACTACTTTGATATTTGCAACAGAAGAGTAAGTGGTGACAACAGTGATCTGAATGAAATATACCAGTGAATACATCTTTTAAAACTGAGAAGACATTAGTCAAACAAGTGAGATTCACTCAATCTTAATGGACCATTTTCAAGATACTAGAAAAATCAAATGATAGCAATAACTTTATATTGAGGTCTATGGTATTTTCATAGGTTACTGGGACTATTTCTCCTATACGGTGATTAAACCACATTCTCTAGAGGTAACACTCATAGCCTAAGTTTGAGTTACATACTTCACTCATGGAGCCAGATGGCACTTTCTAACATCTATTAAAAAGCAAGATTCTCTTGAGTTGAAGAGATGGCTCAGCAGGTAAATTACACTCTGTTCTTGTAGAGGACCAAAGTTCAATTCCTGGGACCCATGTCATAAGTACCTTCAACTGCAATTCCAGGGGACCGGATGCCCCTCTTCTGGCCTTTGTGGACAAATACATTCAAATTCTCTCTGTGTGTCTCTCTCTGTCTCTTTCTCTCTCTCTCTCTCTCTCTCTCTCTCTCTCTCTCTCTCACACACACACACACACACACACACACACACACACACCCCTTACTCTCTCTCTCTCTCATTATTTTGAAATAAATAAATAAAAATAATTCCTTAAAACTAAACTCTCAGGCTGGAGAGATGGCTCAGTGGTTAAAAGCACTGACTGCTCTTCCAGAGGTCCGGAGTTCAATTCCCAGCCACCACATGGTGGCTCACAACCATCTGTAATGAGATCTGATGCCCTCTTCTGGTGTGTATGAAGATAGCTAGAGTGTAGTTATACATAATAAATAAATAAATCTTAAAAAAAAAATAAACTCTCTCTATATTCTATATAAATTGGTTATTTTATTTAATGCCCCTAATCCCAACAGCAGTTTTCACAATGCTTAGTAGTAACAAAACAAAGAAACAAAAACCTTGTGGAATGACAAGAAAAACTATCTTTTAAAAATATAAATATATTGTTTTTTATATTTACTTATCTATTTACTGGGTATGTGTATTGTGTCCCTGGACATGTATTTTGCCACAGCACACATATGAAAGTCAGAGGACAATATGTGGAAGTGTGCGCTATCATTCCACCATGTGGGTTCTGGAAATTGAACTCCAGTCGTTAGGCATGGCAGCAAGCACCCTTACCCAGTGAGCCACCTCTCACCTGCCTTTTGGTAAGTATTCATTTTACTTATATTAAAGAAAAGAACTTCAGTTTTAAAAGCTAGTTAAATAATTGCTACATCTTAAACTTAGTTAGCTGGTAACTTCCAGTCTGTCAAAGTACTTATTTTTAAAAATCACACAACTAACGTAAGAGACTAGAACTTGAAAACAAGCATAGCTAACTCATTATTTTATAGTACAAGCAAAGTAAAACTCTAGTGGTCAGTTTCTCAAGATTGTAGTTAGTGTTAAAAAATTCAAACACTGCGCTTAATAATGAAGGTAATTAATAAGTTAAAATGAGCCAGATGGGGGTGGCACACACCTTTAATCCCAGAACTTGCGGGGCAGAGGTAGGTGGATCTCTATGAGTGTTGAGTCCAGCCTGGTGTACAGAGATAGTTCCAAGACAGCCAAGTTTCACAAAGAAACCCTCTTTCAAAAAAAAACAAAAGTTAAAATAAATTTTTTCACTTAAACAAAAAAAATTAAGAAAATTATGAAATTGCTTTTGAGTGCTTTAAGATAGTTTAAATAAAGTCAACTTCATAGGAACTTTATTTGGAGGTGATATGAGCACTGGTCTTGAAATAATCATCTTAGCAGCATAAAATTAAGACACACAGAATGACACTTCAGTTTTCAGTATCAGTCACCTCAAGTCACCTTGTTCCATATAAAAACAAGACAAATACGGCACCGCCCTCTACAGTGGCAAACGTAAGAAAGATAAGGAAACAGGAGTGTGGGGTACACATGTTCTGTGACTGTATACCTCCATGTGTTTGCATAGAATGGATACACAATTGTGAGTGTGCCTAACACATAACTAGGATGTTTTTGAGACAGGGAAGAAAATCGTAGCATATTAATTTCCTCCATGTTTACAGAAGGGAAAATGCACCATCAAAGTACACGCAGGTGCCAAAGGTAGAATTAAACCCATGATTTAGTTCTTGTAAGAGTTCTTTTTAAAATTCGCTTTACTGGGTTCTGACCACTACATAAATCATCTCTACATATAAGCTTCACTGATTTCATGGTGACACTGAAAAACTAAAGTCTTACATTTCATCTCATCTACAAATTCTTTTCCCACATTTATCCATAAAGTCACAGTCTTTAAGTTCTCCTGCAGATTCTGCTACTTACTAAATACAAGGAAAAACTTTAAATATTTCCTGTCTATGCTGCCAACTGCCCCAAATCATCATAACCTATTTAGACTCCAACTTTTAGATTAGTCCCTAATTTTAAAAGCAGTGTTATAAGTGAACGTGCTTTCTGGAGAGTCAGACTTTAATTCTAAAGTCAGCACCATCCGATATGGTCTCTGCAAATCTGTGTTTGTTAATACGGAAGGTAAGGGAAGAAAATGTAGTTATTATAAAGTAGCAATATTGATAACTCCAGGACAGAAAATAGTTTTCATGTTACATGGTCACTCTGCTAAATGGGAGTACCTGCTGGAGGTAGATCAGTGGCAATTTTGAAAAGTTCCAAAACCAAGTCCACAACTGATAGGGAGAGGATGCCATAGCCCAGCGGGTGTGTCTGTGATAGTCATAAGAGGAAGAAGTGGATGTCTATGACTGAAATTCAATATTATGATGAGTTGTTCACAGTGAATACCAAAAAGCATAAGATTCAAAGAGAAAGTCAGAGTTTAGGCCTAGGAAACAGAGAAGACTCCTGGGTGGTTTATTTCTCTTCCTTGGCTCCTGTTTTCATTGACTTTCAAAAGCCTGCTTGAGTAAATATTCCAAAATAAATGTTAGCTTCCTTGAGGACACACACTGTCCTTTACACTTTTTTTCTCTTAAAAAAGAAAAGAAGAAGAAGAAGAAGAAGAAGAAGAAGAAGAAGAAGAAGAAGAAGAAGAAGAAGAAGAAGAAGAAGAGGAAGAAGAGGAAGAAGAGGAAGAAGAGGAGGAGGAGGAGGAGGAGGAGGAGGAGGAAGAACTGTTACCCTCCTAAACTGGCATTGCTACTATACAATTACGTAAGTATAGTAAAATTAAAACAATCTGAACAGTCAAGTCCTTTCTGCATTCAGCCACCTGCCTGGACTGGGGACCCATACTCACCATTGCCACGGCGTCACACAGAACAGCCATGTCTGTTTTTACAGCACTAGCTTGTGAGGCAAACCAGATGGCTTAAAGAACAAAGCACTCGTAATACAAGCCTGACAAAGTGAGTCCAGTCATTGGATTCTACAGTAGAAGGAAAGAACTCATACCCTTATGTCCTCTAGCCCCACGGGTATGCTCTTTCTCTCTCCCTCTCCCTCCTTTCCTTTTTTTCCCACACCTACATGCTAAATAAAAAAATATAGAAAAAAGAGCTTGCTCAACACAATATCTTATTTGACCCACATAAATCCCTGTACATTTAATTAAAAAATTTTCTAAGTATAAAATTTACCTTATAAAATTAAATTTACTGACAAGTTAATTCACACTTTTCTAGCCACTGAATTACTCTTTAAATTTTAGGTTTGGTTAATGTTTTTGACTATTAGGAAGTTACTAACACAAGATCAGTGAATCCCAATAAGCATGTGCTCACAAAAAGCACCACTTAGTTGAATTTTCTAGTTAACTAAAAATAAAAATCTTTGTTTTGACTATGCCAGATCAATTTTTAAAAAACTGTAAATATGCACTACTGTATAAGATCACAATAAAAATAATTTATTGTTTCATTAATATTATCACATGATGAACTCAAAATACTATTTTGAATATGAAGTCTAGGTCCTAAAATCATGAAAATAAGAAATTATTCTGAATATATGTATGGGCCTTAGAACTTTGTTTGTCTTAGAAGTTTGTTAGTAAATAAAAACTTGCTATATTGTTATTTCTTCCTTCTAAAAGTAATAAATCAAAGATTCCAATTTATTAGATGTAACTTAAATATTACTCTGTGTTTGAGGGTGCATAATCTCAAAACTGTGAACTGGGGAGATAAAACTAAAAAAATTCCTTTCTTAAGTGTATGAGCAGAAATATAAACACTAAACAAAATATTTGAGATGTAGATAAAAATAACTTAGTGAACTATAAAATTAAGTTAATATCCAGATTTCTAACTTGAATATCCAGCTAATATTAAATGCCACTCAACCAGTGAATTTGCACAAAATAGGGTAGTATGGGAAGTATGAAGGGCAGACTTGTGGGCTAGGAGACAACTCAAGATCATTCTAAATGCTGTAGGCCGTGCATTTGGATTGCCACTGTACCTCCAAGAGAAGATATCTACCTACTACTTAAAAATGGAAGTGAGGCTAGAAGGTGGTGGCCCAAGCTTTTGATCCCAGCAATCAGGAGACAGGAACAAGTGGATTTCTGTGAGTTCGAGGACAGTCTGGTCTACAAAAATGAGTCGCAGGGCAGCCAGGGCTATGAAAGAAAGAAAGAAAGAAAGAAAGAAAGAAAGAAAGAAAGGAAGGAAGGAAGGAAGGAAGGAAGGAAGGAAGGAAGGAAGGAAGGAAGGAAGGAAGGAAGGGAGGGAGGGAGAAGAAGAGGAAGAATTTGGGATTATAAAAGTTTTATACAGAGGAGGAAATCAGAGTAACTGTTGGCACTAAACTCAAGGCTAAGCCACTGAACAGAGCTATTAAAAGCAAGCCTAACTGCCACAAAGACCAATTCTCAATCCACAACCCAATTAGTTATGCAAAGGACTGCAGACACATCTACAGAGTGAGTAATCCAGTAAAACAATTTATAGGTTTTGGTTGAATATAATCTCATTTGAACCCAAAAGAAGTTACAGAAAAAGGTCGTTCTAATATTGAGCTACATTTATAGAATTTTGCACAAGTAAAATAAGGTTATAACAGCTTCAATACACAAGTGGAATAGGATTGTCCATCGCTATATTTCAAGTTTGAAAGCAAAGGAGCATACAGTTCTTGTCTTCAACGGGAAGAGATGTTACATACACACACACACACACACACACACACACACACACACACACACACACAAAAAGAGTGTATTTTAATTATTGCTTCAGAAAGCAAAATGAGAATGGGGTTAGAACAAAGTTGCTGAATAGCAGACTTCATAATACAAACCTTCAGGCCAAACACAAATGTTATGACCTTAAGGGCATAACATTTATTATCTCAAAATTAATTTTGAAGTCATCATCATTGAATGTTTTTATACAAAGAAGCATACAAAGGAAGTCTATTTCTTGGTACATACACTATACTGCAACCTAAATTATCTGTCCCACCAGAACATAAATTCTAACAGAGAGGATTCCAGAAAGTCTATTCAGAACACTGTCTATACCTGGTATACAACAAATGTTCATTGAGTTAACAGGTGAATGAACTGTATATTTTAAGAACCACTTCATAAGGAAAATGTTGAATGAAACACACTCAGTATTCCTAAACTTCTAATTTGATCTTAAGACAAAGTCTTTATTCCTAGCAGTGTCTGCAGTCCTTTGTATAAGTAAGCCTTATTGTGAATTGAAGAGTGGATGTTTGTGGCAGTTAGGCATACTATTAAAAGCTGGATTCAGGGGCCTTACCACCTTTGAGTCTAATACTAAGTTACTTTGACTTCCTCCTCTGTATAAAACATGTACCTTACAATAAATTATTTCTACTAAGTAACTATGTCATCCTTTATCAGTTAGAGGTATGACTACCAAGCAGGTCTTCAAAGAAACATTGGCTTATGGTATTACCATACTGAGTAATTAAGAGTCTACTCAAAGGTGAGGAAATTAGGGATGGTATGTACAAAGAGAATCTATTTTCATAAGTGTTAAGAAGCATAGTTAGAATGACTTAACTTGATATCTTTACTTGAAATGTACTAACTACAGTTTCCTTGGCAAACCAGAGAAGGCCTAAATGTTGATATTTGTATCTTAAAAACCTTAAACAAATCCATGGGTATAAGAATAAGTTGGAGGTGGGGGAGGGCATATAGCTCAGTGGTACTTCCTGGCATGTACCATGCTATCAATCCCCAGCACCAAAAATAAAACACAACGAAACAAAGAGCATACAAAGAATCTATAGAAAAATCCCATTATTTAAAGATACAAAACACAGAGCAAAATGCTTCAGCATAGAGAGCATAGAGAAAAACTGGACAATAAGAAATTACAAGTTAGAAGGTCATACTTGAATCCTATCTGGGCTAATCCTTCATGTTCTGCATAAAATTTTACTTGCATGGCTCCACAAAGTTGTTGACAAAATAAAGCATCCTATGTCAATCAGTGAGTTTCGCTCCCTGATTCCAGCTCTAATAAACAGTACTGGGAAGGATAGGGATTGAAGATGCTGTTCTGAACATCAAAGATTACGGGTAGATTCTATTCTCCATAGTCTTAGAAAAAGGAGGTGTTTGAGATCACATCAGCGTGTCCCATACTTACTATCTAAAATGAAGTAAACATGAAACACACAGCTAAGTTAATTCTGGAGTTAGCTGGCTGGATCCTAAAGAAGCCCCCAGGCGTTGTATACTACCAGAGACCAGTCACCTAAGGGAATTACTGTGCCGGGGGGAACACAATAAAGGTAGGCAAGTAAATGATTCAGCTACAGGTACCCTGTACTGGCCACACAGGGAAGTTTTGGAAATTACCTATTTTTGCACTGAGCTCATCTAAGATGGGAAACAAGATGCTGTGAGCATCACACCTGTGTGATACTAAGTGCACTATATCCTCCTTAATAGCAAGGCAAATTATCCTCCACTCCAGCCCCATGTTCTCAGAATAAGAGGCAAACACACATTGGCACCACTTACCTTATCCAATTCGAATTAAGCTACTTGTGAAACATTTCTGTTGCCAATCTTCTGAGCGCGTTTGTCAAAAATAGGCATTTACCTCTCCCCGGAGAAAACCAATTTTGAGGGTCAGATGAGAGGATTAACCTCAAGAAGATGTCCTCGTCCCCTATACCCGTCAACGGAAGGGAATAATAGCGTGGATATCATCGGCCCAGGGAGCCGGGCAGAAGCAGCAGGCTGAGAGGGTCCGTCCGTCCCACGCCAACCACAAGGGCAGCCTCCCGCCGCCTAACAGCACCGTGCTGCTCAATACCTCAGAGCCACATTCACCTCAGCATCTCAGTACCTCAGCGCCTTAGTACCTGAGCATCTCATCTTAGTACCTGAGTCTCCTCTGTGCCTCAGAACCTCAGCGCCTCATTCTCCAGAGACTCAGCGACTTGGCGTCTAAGTACCTCAAGTACCTCAGCTCCTTAGTACCTGAGCATCTCACTCAGTACCTCAGCGCCTTAGTACCTGAGCATCTCACTCAGTACCTCAGCGCCTTAGTACCTGAGCATCTATCTCATTCAGTACCTCAGCGCCCACAGCGCGTAGGCCAGTACTCTCAAGAGGGCCGCACGCCGTGCCTAGGCCGGTGTCCCGCATCAGCTCCCTTCACAGTCCGGACCAGCAACCCTCACCTCGGCCTCCTGGGCCCTGCGCTCACCCGCGGGGCGTCTTCTCCGCGCATCGCTAGGCTTCCACTTACCTTCGATCGCCATGATGCGCTCGCCATGGACCGCACCAACCACACAGGGAGCGCGGGGGAAAGAGCAGGAGCTTGTGCCTAGGCCTCTGGCGAGAGGGGCGGGAACGCCCCGGGACCCGGCGCTGGGCCTCCAGGAGCCGGGGCGGGGCGGCGGGGTGGGGTCGGAGCTCTGGAGCAAGCGGCGCAGGAAGCGGAACCTTCCACAGGCTCGCACCGTCGGCACGTGACACCGCCCCGCCCCCGTCCCCTCTAGGCCCCGCCCCTCGCAACAACTACAGCTTGACCCACAACCTAGACTTAACCCGTTGCCACCTACCTCCACAGGCCCCGCCCCCAAAAGACCCACAACCCCGCCTACCACCCGGACCCAACCCCTCCTGCCTCGCGCAGACCACGCCCCCATCTGTCCCGCCCCCCCAGCTCCTGCAAGGTCTCAGGCGGGCATTCCGAACAGGTGCACTAGAGAGCAGCTAGTTGCCTCAGCATCCAACCTCCATCCGGCTTCAAGAGCGGCTGGACAGGCGGTCAGGACCACGGACAGGTCTCTGCACTGGGTAGGTGCCACACTCCCTCTCAGTGAAGGGTCTATTCAGTTCGGTTTGGTTTGCCTGAGTACTCACCTCAGATGGCACAGCAAACCAGAAAGAGGGATCCTGAGGACGGTCTCTGTCTCTCCCTCCCTCCCCTCAGCTTCAATTCGGATGAGATTCAACTCCACAGGAGATTGGTACCCCCTTGGAAGTACAAGTTCCATTTGTCTATGCATTGCAAGCACACATTTGAAGCCACGCAATTGTAGTGTTGCACAGACGTCTTGTCAAAGGGCCGCATGTCACATACCCATTTTTAAGTTTGCAAGCCCTTGAGTACATGAACCCCCAAAAGTCAACCCCGAGCCAACAGCTTCATTGTTGTTCCAAATCCATTGTTGTTCCTGTTTCACTGGGTACTTTACAGGACGGGATGATGAAGCCTAAAAGGAAAGGCTTAGTGATTCTCCCTTGTGGAGAAGATGGTCACTCCTAGAACAGGTGGCTATATTAAGGACAGATACAAAGAAGAAAATATTTTCCACTTATTATGTAAGTGAGGTTGGACTGTAACCTAGTGCAGAAACTGCCTTTCATTGCTTTTATATAACCTCTCCCTCAGTCAATTTATGCTCAATAGGCATTAATTCTTTAACATTTTTTTCTACATTTGCTTATCTTGGGGGCAAGAACTTCATGTGAAGGTCAAAGAACAATTTGCAGAAGTTTCTTCTCAGCATCATATGCACTCCAGGGGTCAAACTCAGGTTGTCAGTCAGGCTTGGTAGCAAACAGCTTTACCTTCTGAGACATTTCCCTGACCCTGTTCTTTAATGTTTTGACTAGTTCAGTGAATATCTATTGATCTGGGCATCATGCTGAGAGCTGGCTGCAAGGGTAGGGGAGTTGATAAAATGTTTGTAACACAAGCATGGGAGTTTGAGCTCAATCCACAGCACCTACTTTTTTTTTTTAAAAAAAAGTAGTGTGTTTGTTATTCTAGCTCTGGAGAACAGAGATAGGCAGATAGATCCTTGAGGTTCATTGGTAAGCCAATATAGACAAATCAATAAACTCCAAGTTCAATGAGAAAGCCTGTTGTGTGTGTGTGTGTGTGTGTGTGTGTGTGTGTGTGTGTGTGTGTGTGAGAGAGAGAGAGAGAGAGAGAGAGAGAGAGAGAGAGAGAGAGAGAGAGATGGGTGAGACTGGAGAGATGTCTCCGCAGTAAAGAGTTCTTGCTGTTTTTGCAGAGCACCTGGGTTCAGCTCCCAGCATCCACATGGGAGCTCACAACTGTTGTAACTCCTCTTCCAGCTTCCATGGGCACCAGACATACACATACATAAAATAACTAGGTAAAGAAAAGAGTGACTGTGGACAACACTCAGTGCATCTATCTTATAGACACATATACATGCATCTATTCATACATGAGCACACACACATGCACAGAAACACACATGAGCACTAAAAACATCTGTCCACAAACAGGAATTGTTGTCCAAGTATCACCCTAAATAGCTGCTCTGATAAAATACCTATAGGTTAGTCTAAAAGTGCTCTCTCTCATGTTCGTTCTCTCTCTCTCTCTCTCTCTCTCTCTCTCTCTCTCTCTCTCTCTCCCCCTCTCTCCATATATATATATATATATATATATATATATATATATATATATATATATTGGGGAGAGTACCTCCAATATGCTTGGAATCCAGATACAATAGCTTTAATTAATAACATTTTGTCCAGGAGACTGTACTTAAAACAGACTTGAACTTCAGGACATTAAATATGAAACCACGGCTCTTTGTTTGTGGTTTCTGTCTGGCTCCAATTGGTGAGACTTTCAAGAATTTCATATTGAATGTCAAACATCTCAGGAATCATCAATTACACAGGTATCTGCATACATGACCATGTTATATGAATCTGCATAAACCAGGTTAGTTCATGATAGTTTTCTCAAAAAAAACTGTGTGTGTGTGTGTGTGTGTGTGTGTGTGTGTATTAAACTTGAGCTTGAGCTTCAAACTTAGAAGTTTGACCAAAGTACTAATAGCATTTCCCCCTGGGTTAAAATTAATAATCCCCTCTACCAACATTATTTTTTGTCTAAAAAAAAAATCTGAGATGATATCAGAAAATACCATACATATTCCCTCAACCTCTGCCCAACAGTTCATATAACTGCTGAGGTTGCTTAAAAGCTGCAATTGCTTGGATGTGCTTTGTCCCCACCAAAATCAGTTGAAAATTCAATTGCTAGCATAATGGTATTGCGTGGTTGGGACCTTTAAAGGGCATAGTCTTCATAAAGGGATCCGTATAGCTCCTACCAACCGGAAGTAGTTACCACAGGTTAGCCTAAGGCTGTGTGACTATAGACTAAGTTGACTCCTTTTCCACCTTCTTTCCCAAGTCACTAGCTGTTAACTCTCACACACTGTCCTGCCATATGATAATACTAGGTCCTCGCCAGATGGGACAAATGAAACTGTTTTCTTTATAAATTAACTAATCTCAAGTATCTGGTGATAACACAGAAGACTAAGACACAGCCACTTGGGGCTGGGGATTTAGCTCAGTGGTAGAGCGCTTACCTAGGAAGCGCAAGGCCCTGGGTTCGGTCCCCAGCTCCGAAAAAAAGAACCAAAAAAAAAAAAAGACACAGCCACTTAAAATCACTTGCTTAATTTAGCTTCTTTGTTTATTTGTTTATGTATGACTGGTCCAACAGTTCTTATTTCAAGAAGTATCAAATATTTTAATTATAAGCTTTGGATTTTATTATAGATCTTGACTAAAAGCAATAACTGTTTTGGAACTTGACTGTGTACCTCCAAAATATTGACAGTGTATATTTAATGCATTGGAGCTGATCTTTAGCTTCTTCATTTTTAACTCTTTGCTTTTTATAATGAATCAGTTGTAAAATATAGTTTCAAACATATCACTCAAGTAGTTATCTGAATTTCTCACCTTGTGCTGTGAAAATAGAAATTAAGATCAAAAAGAAAATAATTTATTTCCTTATAATTCTTAAATAGAAATCTGTTTTGGTGTTGCAGTTTTCAAGTTATCCTTTCTATAAAAAAAAACATTTAAAAATAATGGTTGACACTTCCAGTGGCACCATAAACTTTCATCACACAGTGATGTGATCGAAATATTGGCAGAAAAAAAATCAACATTAAAGCTAAAAACATGTGAGACGAGCCCGTCAAATGGAAGTGAAAAAGATCCGACCTACATTAGTGGTAGCTGCCTGTGCTGCGAAAAATCACCACTGTCCAGGGCAACAGAATCTTCATAGAAAAACATATCCCAAATTACAAAGGTTCCCAACCAGCTTAAGAGACAACCCAGTTTCTGCTGGAACCTTTGTTTATATAAATCATTCAGTAGCAGTAAAAAAATATGTAAATTGCACATATAGATGTAAGGACACGTGATAACATACAAACTCACGTGAAAGGGCACGATTTATGTCAACGACATGATTCGGTGCTTTTGAAGTTTTGCATAAGCGAGACATTTTAAATTTTATCTTTATTTTATTTTTAGTTATATATGGGCATGTGTATCTGTGCGTGTCTGTATTTGTGTGAGTGGAGGTGACCTCAGTGATCCCCTAGAGCTGGAGTTACAGACAGTTACGAGTTGGTTAATATGGGTGTTGAGATATAAGCTCTGATCCTCTGCAAGAGCAGCAAATGCTCTTAACCACCAAGCCACTGGCTCTCAGTCTTCATAACCCTGTAACTTTTTAATACAGTTCCTCACATGGTGAGCCTCAACCATAAAATTATTTTTGTGCTACTCCATAAGTATAATTTTGCTACTATTATAAATCATAGTGTAAATACCTGTGTTTTCTGATGGTCCTAGGAGACCCCTGTGAAAGGGTCTTTCAGCCCTCCAAAGGGGTTGTGACCCACAGGTTGAGAACTACCACACTAAGCTATCTCTCTCCAGCCCTAAGGGAAACATTTTTTTTTCTTTTTTCTTTTTTTCGGAGCTGGGGACCAAACCCAGGGCCTTGCGCTTGCTAGGCAAACGCTCTACCACTGAGCTAAATCCCCAACCCCAGGGAAACATTTTTAAACTAAGCTTTTTAGCAGTTTCAGCTTTCTGAGGAGATGTCTGTAAGAGCTTAGTAAAAAACCCAGTAAAAGCTACTAACTCCTTTATTTCTTGGATTATAATACCATGGAAGTTATAATCTAAATTATTTATTCCAATAGCGCTGCCTGTTTTCTGTATTTCATAAAGTTAAAAGGCAACAAATTCGCCTTTATAAAGTATTACCACTCTGTATTAATTTTTAAATTAATGTAAATAACTGTTAGAGCCTTATCGATACACTTGAGTTATTTTGATTATATTTATGTTACAAACTTCAACCTTGTCTGCCACTCTGAAGCCATCCGCTTTAAGAGAATGCTGTCTCGAATGAATTCTGCGTTATTTGCGATTATTTGGTTGTGAAAGTTAACTTAAAATGTGTGCGTACAGAAGTACAGCTAAGTCTCAGGTCAGCCAGACCTGAAAGCCCAGATGCTTCCTGCCTCAAATCCTGACTTCTGTCTGCCTGTCACTTGTCTGTTGCTTGATCACCACGCACTGATGGCCTCTCTGTGGCTGAAAAAAGGCCTCAAGACATTGAAAGCTTTACCATGTGTAAGTTTAGACAGCTTTCTGGGTCCCAAGACTATAAATTCCTCCAAAGTGAGGAGTCTTTATTTCAACTTAAGTGGGCTGCCCTGTTCTAGTCAGGAGACCAAATATAAATTTGTCTGATGTTTCAGAGTAGTGGCCCTGTGATCATGGAAGGGTGAAGGTAGATGTTGCACCGTTATTAGGCAATTATTTTTAATCACTGTCAACAAAATGTCTGATAGGAACAGGAGAATAGAGTTTTATTTTGGGCCAAGAATCAGAGGTTTCAGCCCACATTTGCTTGGTCCCAGAACTTCATGGTGAGAAGGTTCTCTACTTGTGACACACAAGAAAAGACACAGACAGAAAGGGGCCAGGGACAAAGTGCCATTCAGGGCCTGTTTCCAGTTACTTGCTTCCTCCAACTAGATCTCCCACCATCTGAAGTTCCCGGGACCTCCCAAGATAGTCCCACAAGGGTACAGCTCGAGAGCCAGTAGGAGACACTTCCTATTCACTCTGTAGCAACCCCACGTGACCCATATTGTTGAACTCCGTAAGAGAGAAGAGAGTCGCCGGAAAGAAGTTGTTGCACAGAAAAGGCTTAAGTGGTAGCTAGCAAGGTTCTCTTCTGGACATCGGTCTCAGCACGACTCTTCCGAGAGCTTTCCTCTCAGCACACATCATAGAGGTTCCCTTAGAGCAGACACCCAGAAGAATTACCTGCAACGGTGAAACTATTCTGTTCTTGTCATCATCATATAGTAGCTAGGAGCCATGCGTGAATGAATACTTGAAATGCGGCTAAAATAAGTAAAAAAAAAAATTAATTTGGTTTTACTCAATTAAAATGAAAAAAGTCACATATAAGTAGTATATTAGCCAATATTCTCCAGAAGAACAAAATAATGTATATGTATAAATCTATCTATAGATGGATGGATAGATAGATGATAGATAGATAGATAGATAGATAGATAGATAGATAGATGATAGATAGATGATTGATAGATAGATAGATGATTGATAGATAGATAGATGATTGATAGATAGATAGATAGATAGATAGATAGATAGATAGATAGATAGATAGACAGACAGACAGACAGACAGTGAGTAAAGAGGATTTATTAAGCCGGCTAATATGAAAGCGGTTGGGTAGTCCAACAATCACTGTCTGTGCACTATAGAAGCTGATGAACCGGGAGCTGCTCAGCTCACAACGCTGGCTGCCTCAGCAGTCCTAGCCTGCCTGGTGCCAAAAGCCTGAAAAGTTCCTGGAGAGTTGGTATTCAGTGCACATTGGAAGGCCAGAGACACTGGAGCCTGCTGCTGAGGAAGCAGCAGGAGAGACGGATGCACTCACTCCTCACTCAGCTACGGGGAAGCAGGCAGGTAACACTTTCCCTCGGACCTCTTCATAAATGGACCACCTTTGAAAGGAACTGCATCTTCGAAGGGAAGCTCTTGCCCACTGAGTTATTCTCTTTGAAAACACCCACACACGGAGTGTGTGTCTTAGCTGGTTCCTGATCCAGTCAAGATCCCAGTCAGGGCTTGTCATCATGGTTAATGTACGCTTTATTCTGCGGTATAGCCCTAAAGCAGCATAAATGGCAAGGGAGTATTCAGCAGGCTGCCAAGGATTGTTTAGGGATACTTGGTAGGAAGAAAGCAGTGGTAATTTCCCATGTGTGAATGTGCTACCTGATGACCTAATACCCGGGAATGAATGCTGTGTGGAGGTAAAGACTGGGAAGCAAAGAAAATAAAAAGTAAATTAGAATAATTATTTCTGTTGCCTCTACCAAGTGTTTTTACTGAGTTATTACCGTTCTGTCAGTAGCAGAGTAATAACCAAGGCCCATCATTTTATTACCTTAGATAAAATGGTAGCTTTTCTGATTTGTTTTTGGTTTTTTGCTTGTTTTTGTTTTGTTCTGCTTTGAGGCAGTGTCTTGCTGTGTAGCTAAACCCAGCGTGGAATTCACTATGCAACCTAGGCTGGTCTTAAATGCTCAACTTTCCTGCCTCAGCCTCCTGAATGATGGAATAAAAGATTTGGAAATCAGGCTCAGTTTCAAAGTCTTTCTTCTAGGCAAGTGTAGCAATCGGGGCAGCACACAGATTCTACCAAGGAAAGAAGATGAACTAGCTCAGAAAGAGACTCGCTACCCTGCGCTCCCTGCTGTTGTATCCTCCACGCCTTTTATGCAGACAGAAGGAACACCCACACTGCTCTTCCTTTCCCAGTGTAAACATGAAGTTATTCCTGTGTAATCTGGGTTATAATGTTCTCATTGCTCAAGAGAGCTACTGCTATTGGGCAATGGTGCAGAGCACCACACTGCAGGTTGGCTTATCTGTCTGTCTATCTGGTTTAGCTATCTAGTGACAGATCCCCCCAAGCTTGGCACATGCCAAACGAGTGCTCTGTGCTAAGCCACAACCTGGCCTCTACACTGCAGTTTTTTAAGAGAACAATAGCCCAGCATGGTCTGTCCTGTCAGCATGAACAGAACTTC
Source organism: Rattus rattus (assembly GCF_011064425.1). Classification (NCBI taxonomy): domain Eukaryota; kingdom Metazoa; phylum Chordata; class Mammalia; order Rodentia; family Muridae; genus Rattus; species Rattus rattus. The sequence goes on from NC_046163.1 coordinate 71,039,458, forward strand.
CAGACCAATTTAACACAAAGTGATCAAGAAACACATGCTTAGTAGGATATAGGATCCAGCAGCTAAATGTTCTTATTCATAACAAAGTACATTATCTTGTTCTAGGCAGGATATTTAAAGCCTTTTTTCCCACAGCTGAATGTTTCTATGATAATGACAAGTGACATTTATATAATGATTTTCACTGAAAGGCCAAAAATGTACCATAAACCTTTTAAAATAATATAAATATGTCGCCCACAGTAAATGTAGCCGCCTATCACGCAGGATACAAGAAGCAACGTTTTAGAAGCCCCCAAGAGGATATGTACAGAAAGGAAGTCAAATTCTATGCCTAAAATAAATTGATAATCTGGGTTAGGTGAGAAAAAAATTATTACGTGATTATGAAACAGCCATTCATTTCCCTTTGGCTTATGTAACTACCATGTGTGGGCCTCACTCCATGAAGGTCATAGGAAGCAATAAGAGTTTACTGCTCAGATCTAACAGGAAAATGTGAACCATTATTCTTTATATAAAAGTAGATACTTGGGGGCTAGAGAGATGGCTCAGCAGTTAAGAGCATTTACTGTTCTTGCAGAAGGACTGAGGATTGGTCGCCAGCACCTACATCAGGCAATGCACAACCTCCTTTAATTCCACCTTGTGGGGATCCAATGCCTTCTTCTCGACTCCACAGGCATCTGTGCTCACATATACACAAACCCACATGCACACATGTGCACACACACACACACACACACACACACACACACACGTTTTAACATTTGTTTTTGTGTCTGTGTGGGTATACGTTTGTGTGGAGCTCAGAGAACAGCCTGGAGTGTTGATCCTCAACTTGTAGCTTGTTTGAGGCAGCATCTCTCTTGCTGTTTTCTGGGATTATAGAGACTTGCCACAGCATCAGGCCTTTATATGGCTCTTAGGGATTCAGACTCAGGCTGTCAGGCTCAAGGGGCAAGTGCTAAATCTCTCCAATGCTCAATGTACTTTTTAAATGGACGAATAAATTATAGAAGCCTAGATACTGTGGCCCTTCATATTACTATTCAGTAAGCTTTGATGTGTTGTTGTAAAAATGTAAAAATATAAAAATAAAAGAGTAAGGGTTGTCTTTTATCCCGCTAGGTCCACACCCCAGTGCCCCAAGATATCTGCTAGATATCTTGGCAGAAACACATCCCAGCCGCACAGTTTCCTACACTCAAACCCTCACATAAAAGAACACATAACACAATAATCTTTGACCCAATTGGTAAGATATAATTGCCCACTTAAACATACAAAGGCCGGTACCATCCATCCCTTAGGAACATTGATAACAACCTGTAAATACACAGAGCAGAATCTTAACATCACCTGCCATGGCTTCTCACCCTCTCCTCCTCCTGTCTCCTCCTTTCTCCCCTAGTCTCCTCCTCTTCCTTCAAACTTCTCTCCCGCCCATCCTTCCTTCTCCTCCAATGACAGGCCTCCTTCTATCCTGTACCTGCCCCTCACCTGTGACTTCATCCTACATTGATGCAGATATCCCACAACAATCAAATAAAACCAGATGAAATTGTAGTAAGGAAAAAATAAAAGATGGAAAATGTAACTTTAATTTTTTTTCAAACATCTATTTTTAATGATGGTTCTTAAACATTTTAACTTCCCTTACAGCCTACCATCCACCAGAGGTAGTGAGGAAGAAAGGAAACAGGGGAAGTGGACCTGTTTAGAAAGGTTCCTTGGAGCAACTCCCCTCTGTGTTGTCTGGACCCTTCACAGACACTCCAGCAGTTCAGTTTGGGTGAGTCGGGATAGCAAACACAAATCGGCACTGGCCAGCACTACCTAACAGAGACAGCCAGGTCTCAGCCTTGGTACAAGTCGACCAGGAGGAATGCCAGGAGAAGTTCTCAGCTATGCCTCTCTCAAAGGGAAGATCAGCAAAGAAGGGAGACCAACAAGGGCTGTACAGCCAGCTCTGTAAACAAGCCCAGCTCCACCTCTGTCTTTGTCCTATTTAGACTCTCTCCAAACATCGCATGTCCTCCACGTGTCTTGCCTCAGCTGACATCACTCTGCCAATCAGCCTGAGTCCGAGGAAGCAGCAAGAAACTGATTTTCTCTCTATGGAGTCCCAACAAATGCAGCTCAGTTACACAACGTAAGGCAGACCAACATAGGTGTGTGGTTAGCAAAGAATCCTTCATCACGTGTCCCTTCACATGCTTGCTTTAGCAGATCATCCTCTGACCTGTGTCTGCTTCAACTCAACATTCCTTCACATGTCTGCCCTAAAAAAAACACTATCCAACTGACTTTCCAAAGAACCTTAAGTTTCCACTTCAGGGAAAATAACTTTTAATAGAGTAATACTTCTCAGTGTCTTCCCAATAATTTTTCCTAGTATAGAATTTCTCTTTGCTTACTTATCTCATTTTTGCTATAGATTAAAGCACGGTTTAACACTCTGTACCTTTTTACTTAAGTACTTTTTATACAACATTATTTCGACCACATTCATTTCCTTCTCCAGCTCTTCTCATATCCTCTCTGCTTCCCTACTTACCCAACTCCATGTTCATTGCTCTGTCTCTCAGAGAGAGAGGAGGGAGAGAGAGAGAGAGAGAGAGAGAGAGAGAGAGAGAGAGGGAGGGAGGGAGGAGAGAGAGGAGAGGAGAGAGAGAGAGAGAGAGAGAGAGAGAGAGGAGAGAGAATCAAAACCAAAGCAAAAATATAAGACCTTTAAAAGTAAAAGGTAAATGGGAACACAAACCAACAAGAATGTGGAGCTCATTTTGTGTTGGCGAGCTGCTACTCCTGGGCATGGGTCCTGCCCTGGAGTATGGCTGCTATCTGCACTCTGCTCTCCTAATGTGTAAGTCACTAACTCTCATTTATTGGGACGACAACCTATTACAGGCTTGTGGGTTATCTCTTAAGAACTCAGAGACCTGAGTTACAATTGCAGAACAGCAATTTATGCTGCTTTATCATCTGAATGTACGTCATCTCCCCTTTAAGATGAGGGTTTGAATGTTGGGTACACAGACGTGGGTACTTTGATGGGGGTGGGAGTGAGGATGTCCTTGAAACCGGAGAGAGGAAACAAGCTGGAGAAAGTAAGAAAATGGTCCTTGAAGGTGTATACCCTGCCCACCTCTCTCTCTCTTCCTCCCCCTTCCCTCTCTTCCCTCTTTCCCTCCCTCTCTTTCCTAGGTGGCTATATAGCTCTCCTCCACCACACATTCTAACAGCCACAGTGTTCAAGGGCATGGGGCCAGTTATCCACATACTCACAGCTCAGAAACAAAGCAAACCTCTTTCCTTTCAAGCTGCAAGGACAGGCATTTTCATCACAGTAATATGGAAATGAAACCATAGAACTGAGATTTCGGAATTTTAAGCGGAGTTGAATTGTGAGCCACTTAAGCAAAATTTATTTTCAATAGCTATGGTAAGTTTTCACCTCATGAAAATGCCCCTTAAATTTAGGAAACACTGCAAAATCTTATTTTAAAAATGGCACTTGGGGGGGTTGGGGATTTAGCTCAGTGGTAGAGCGCTTGCCTAGCAAGCGCAAGGCCCTGGGTTTGGTCCTCAGCTCTGAAAAAAAGAAAAGAAAAAAAATGGCACTTGGAGGGCAAGGGGCACTTCAGGAGCAGAATGAGTGTACAGAGAGGATCTCAGTTCAAATCTCCAAAGCCGACAAAACAAGTATGGTAGCATCTGTCTACAATTTCAGGGACATGGGAGTGCAGACAGGAAAATCCCTGGACATTTGATGTGAGATAGCCTGACATATGCAGAGACTAACAACAAGACACCCTGTCTCAGACAAAGTGAAAGTCAAGTTGATACCAGAGGTTGTCTGATAACCTCCACACACACTCTGGCCTATATATGACTGTACTCATACACAGGAACACAGGCACACGCACACACACACATGCACACATGCACACACGAGCACACTATTTTTAAAAATTATAAAAGCCATTTGCTAGTGATGACTCAAGTAATTCATTTTCTCCAAAAATTACATGTGTACATATTTGGTTTTGCTTTGAATTAAAGAGTGATAAACAAAGCAACAGATATAACTATTACATTGCCTGCTACTTTCACCAGGGTCTACCTACTACAGCTTTGAAAAATAATTTTTAATGTATACACACACACGCACACACATATATATATGTATATATATGTATATATATATATATAGAGAGAGAGAGTATAGTGTGTGTATGTGCACACTCATGTGTGCATGCATGTGTGTGAAGGGTGAGTGCTGTGCTCATGGATAGCCTGTGGCATGGTGGGGCTCATTGAAAGATAAGAGAAATCCAAGAATAAGGAAGATGTATTGGAATTTAAAATATGATGTTGAAACAAATCAGTCCTTAGAAGAGATAGAAGTGGTGCCAACATTCTGGGAAACAGTTTGGCAGTTTTATAAAAAGTTAAACACTCCACCTACTATATAATCTTGTCATTCTTTGTCTAGACATTTAGCCAAGAAAAAACCATATGCCCATGCAGAGACTTGAACGTGAGTATTCAGAGCTGTCTCAGAGATTGTCCTGAATAGCAGACGGTCCACGTGCCCACCAAGTGACTGGATAAGCAACCAGGGAATGCAGTGGAAGCATTTGACAGAAGGAACTTCTGGTCCAACCAGCATGATGCACCTCAGGAAAACTGTGCTAAGAGAAATGAGGCAGGAAGGAAAAACAACTTTGTAATTTCACATAAGAAGAGATAAAACACAAACTACGTAAACCACGGTGAAAGCGAGTCGTCTATGGTCTTTAGGGGAAGAAGCAAGCAGGACTAGGGCACAGAATACAAGTTACTAAAGGACAAACATGTTTGGGGGAAGGGAGTGTGTGGGATGGTTTGGATGAGATCAGCCCCCCTAGGCTCACATAGTTGAATGCTGGGGCTTCAGTTGGTGGAATTGTTTGGGAAAGGTTAGGAGGAATGACTTTGTTGAATTAGGTGTGGCCTTGTTGGGAGGAAGTATGTCACTGGTCAGTGGGCTTTAAGGTTTCAAAACCCCATGCCAGGGCCAGTCTCTCTGTCTCTCTCCTCTCTCTGTTTCTGTCTCTTTGTCTTTGTCTCTCTCTCCTCTCTCTATCTATCTATGTCTCTCTTCTGTTCTCTCTCCCTCCCCCCTGCCCCTCTCTCTCTGCCTGCTGCTAAACCTCTCAGCCCTCTGCTTGCCTGCCCATTGCCACACTTCCTGTCATGGTGATTATGGACTAACACTGAAAATTTAAGTAAGCCCCCAAATAAATGCTTTCTTTTGAAAGAGTTGCCTTGGTAATGGCTTCTCTTCCCAACAATGAGTAACTAAGACAGAAATTGGTATCAGAAGTGGGGTGTTGCTGTGACAGACCAGACCATGTTGTTTTGGAGACGATTGTGGAAGGACTTTGGAACATTAAGCTGGTAACGCCATTGAGTATTGTGAGCTCAATGGGAGGTTCTGTGGGAGCTTGGAAATAAGAATGTTGAGAGCAGTGCATACAATGGAGGCCTGTCTTCTGAAGCCACAGAGGGGAACAAAGACTTTATCAGGCCATTTGTAGGAAGAATCTGTGCTGTCTGGTCAGCTGGAACTGACGATTCAGTTGTGATTAGGAAGAGACCAGAACCACTAAAGTAAAACCTTTGCTCTTGGAGTCAATGGATGCTGGTCAACCGGCACCGAAGAATCAACTGTGATTAAGAAGAGACCAGCATCGTTGAGTCAAAGTCTTCTGGTAAGTATTCTTCTGAGTCAATACATAGAAGTAGTGTTCCAGAAGTGGCCAGTGTGGTAGCTCCTGTTAGCAACCAAACATGATAGTGTAAGAGTCACTCCCAGTAGTACTGGTTTTGAAGGCATAAAGGAGTCATGAAAAACAGCTGAGCCTAGGCCCTGTGTGGCAGAGATGCTGTCCCCGAAGAGAACCCTGGAGAAGCTATTGGTGAAAGTGTAGCCCACCTGCAGCAAGGTACACTGGCATTTTGAAGATGCCAATACCATGGTATGACTACAGAAATGGTGGCATGGAATAAACCAGAGCTTGATAGACAAGCTGTGTGTGCTGCAGATGACCCGAGCCCTTTACCTCTAAGTGCTGAGACTGTGAATTGATCTTGGACATTGGACATTGTGTTATTTACAAAGTTGAAGTTTGGTTCTGCTTTGCTTTGATTGTGACTGTGCTCTGGTTCTTTTCTCTTGAAATAGGGAAGCATTTAATTTACTTTTGATTTGATAGGAGCCTACAGCTGAGAGTCTTGTGATTTTAAAAGAGACAGAATGTTAAAGTGTTGGAATTTGTGAGACTTGTGGGGCTTTTTAAGTTTGAAAATATGTTATATTGTGAGGTAAATATTAATGTGTGCTCTTAAGGAAGAACAAGAAAGAAAAGATTATGGATTAAAAGCGATGTGTTGTATGTCAAGTTGACAAGGCGTCAGGTGGACAAGGGCAAGCCTGGAGGACATTTTCTTAACTGGTAATTGATGGAGGAGGACCTCTTGATGTGGGACCACCTCTTGACTGACAGTCCTGGGTTCTATAAGAAAGCAGGCTAAACCTGCTAAGCCATGGGAAGCAAGCCAGTAAGCAGCACTTCTCGGCCTCTGCATCAGCTCCTGCCTCCAGGTTCCTGTTCTGTCCTGTCCTGACTTCCTTCAGCAATGGATGGTGATATAGAATAGGGTAAACCAAATAAACCCTTTGATCACCGAGTTGCTTTGGTCATGGTATCTCTTCATACTAATAGTAACCCCTAAGACAATGTGTTATGTTGGTATGGTTGGTTTATGGACTTTTATTGTCGTGGTGTTGCTGTTGTTCTTTGGCTTGTTGAGACAAGGTTTTGTAGAAGTCATGGCTATCAGATACACTAGAGAAATGAGAATTGTTAAACACAGACTTTTCCCTTCAGTGGAAGGGATGAACATGCCCATTTTCCATCCAGAAGGCTGTGAATGGAACTGTTAATACCTGGTAATGTTTGCTATTCTGTAAAGCCAGCCCTTATTGAGTCCCCCAGAATTCTGGACATTGTCTCTCAGTCAATAGAAACTACTCTTACACTTATTACAAACCCTTCCTTCAAAGGCCCTTATCTTGAGCACTGTCTCAGTTAACAGGACTCATTCTTGTGGAAAAGGTCACAGGTGCTTTGCTAGAGAGATGGACTTTGCAAAAAAGTTTTGATTCAACCATGCCCAAGTTGTGATTATCCAAAGTGGTGATAATTATTGCATGGAAACTTTTCCCCAAAGTTTTACTGAGTTTAAATGTATAATAAAAATAAACTGCTTAGTGAGACTTTGGAAGTTTTGACCCAGCATCAGCTAAGTCACATTGACCCAAGTTTTATTCTTACCTTGTGTAGACTATTTTCTGGACAGTCCTGACTCTTAAAGGTATACCCCCCAAAATCTTTTGTATAATATACCCCAGCATAGTCTGAAACTCACTATGTAGCTCAGTTCGGCCTGGGCCTCTTGACCTTCCTCCTCAGTCCTCTGAGTGCTGGGCCTGTGTTCTTCCCTCAACCCCCAGCCTGGCTTACACCTCGATGATGCTGATGGTTCAAACATACCAAATCATACACTTAAATATATACGATATTTTCAGTTTTGCTTCAATAAATTGGCTGCTCTTAAAAATGAAAGAGGAGGCCACATGTAGTGGTACACACCTTTAGTCCCAGCACAAGGGAGGTGGAGGCAGAGGCAGAAGCAGGAGGATCTCTGTGAGTTTGAGACTAGCCTGGTCTACATAGTGAGTTCCAGGACAGCCAGAGCTACATAGTAAAACCCTGTCTCAAAAAAAATGCCTCAAACTAGAAAATATATGAAAAGATTATGTTTATAGAAGATTAGTCATAGAAATCTAGTGTTTAGTGACAAAGGGTTTAAGATGAAAAGGATAGAAAATATGAAGTGAGGGTAGTTAAAGAAAAGAATGCAAAGATTTTTCACAGATCTAAAGCAGGGGAAGTAACCTATGTAAGGCCAAAGGCCAAGGGAAAGGAACAGATGAAAACCCAACAGTCCACATATCCCAAGAAACATCAGAACAGCAAAGAAAGTCTAAGACTAAACTCTCCAGAGAGGCAAAGCACAGTCAACCTGCTCCAAAAAAATAAGGTTCAAACTGTCAGCAACAAAATCAGTATATGGCAGGTGGAATGGCAATGTTGGAGCCTTGAGGAGAATTACTGTGAATCTCCACGTCTACGTGAAGCAAGATTCAATCAGAGATGGGAAACGAACCATTTCAAGATTACCTAAATTTTAAATTGTCATTTTTCTTATAATTTTCAGAAAAAAAAAACTTGACCAAGATTAGCCCAACTTTCAAAAAGGAAACTAATAGGACAGAAAGTCGGGGTCACGGGGCAGTGAAGTCAGCCCAGGAAAATGATGAAGACAGGCAGTGAGCCTAACGTGAGCAAATTTGAATCAGAAAATGAAGTCTGAGGAAAGGTTCAGGGAGAAAGGTCACTCAACAACCAATATAGAGAACACTGCTGGAGAATATTGTTGTAACTGAACTGATTCCTCTCATCCACAAGGAAGCAGGACACACCTGATGCACAAGATAGTAACACAAGGAAATGACACTCGTGCACATAATTGTACATGCTGCATTTCTATACGACTGCCAGCATAGGTTTGCAGGCACCAGCATCAGGACAAACCCATGAACATAATTACAATGGCATCCCTAGGTGGTAGGAAAATTCCAACTTTATATCGTATCTACAGTCAGTCACTGGTGGAGAAATTTTGCATCTCTCTCTCTCTCTCTCTCTCTCTCTCTCTCTCTCTCTCTCTCTCTCCCTCCCCCCCTCTCTCTCTCTCAAACATGCCCACAGCAGTTGTTTCTTCTGGGAACCTGAACCAAGGAATATATTACCATACCTATGCTTTGTCTTCCTATGGTCTTCAAATTTTTATAACAAATTTCAATGACATTGAGAAGTAAAAGTGTATTACTGTATTCTGCAATGGTTGTAACTTTCCTTCACGGTGATTTGTAAAGCCTTAAAGATAAGAACTCTCCAAACACTCGACATTGCCAGGTTTTACAGACTTTCAAGTGTCTCTTCATAATAGCGTGGGCCCTAGCTTGAGCCCTGAATTAGTACCCATTCCAACATCCATCCTCTTCGTCCCTCTCATGGAGGAGGCTGACACGGAGATTCCCCCAGTAGGGTTGTATTGAGCTGTGTAGGCCCACCCAGCCTGGGGGACAAGTTACATGTGCATGCTCTGTTTGCTTTATGGTCCTGTCTTAGAAGTTACTGCTTTGATACTTAGCCTCTCTTCCTCTCTGAAGCTTGATCACATGAGCTCGGCTGAAGCTGCTTCTTTTCTCCAAATCGTCTGTGCAGTGTTTTTCTGGTGACATTTGCCAATAGTAAGTCATTTAATGTTCTCGGTGATAACTCTGCATATGGCAGAGTCTGGATCCTGGCGGCAGTTTTAAAGAAAAATGTGAATAGTGACATCAGAGGTCTCCAGACAGAAGGGCACCCGACACCAGAGCAGATGTTCTGCTGTTTGTTTTCTCCAGCACTGCCAAGGAAATGTTCAGTAAACCCCAGTCTTGCCATGCACTATGGCAGGCACCTTTAATCTAAGCAGGAGGCAGGCAGAGCCCTCTGAGTTCAAGGCCAGCCAGGTCTCCATAGCAAGTTCCATGCCAGCTAAAGTTACACAGAAAAACCCTGTCTCGAAAAGAGAGAAAGAAAGAAGGAAGGAGAGAGAGGGGTGAGGGAAGAAGAGAAGGAGGAAAAGAGGAAAGAAGGAAAGAAGGAAGGAAAGAAGGAAGGAAGGAAGGAAGGAAGGAAGGAAGGAAGGAAGGAAGGAAGGAAAGAGACCACCAGTCTTCCTAATTGTCTTAATTCCTTCAACTTGACAATATTATGTGTAATGGCCATATTTTCCCAATATATAATATATATTGTGTATGTGTGGGTGTATTTGCATGGTTAAAATGACCAGCACCTACACTAACCTAGCTGACTTATATAAGAAATCAATCCAAGGAACCAGTAAGAACTCTGTCACACTTCCACAGGCCAGAGACAGATCCTTCTTGAGCTGTGTACCCTGTGTGCTTCCCTTGTTCCACCTTAGTTCTGATACTGATCTGTGTCATGCCTCGCTTCCCCGCTCTGCAAGGGTTCCCAGCATCACAGACCTCTTCCCACTTGCAGTCCCAGGCACCCAGTGACCCCTCGTTAGTCACCAAAGCCCCCCCACTCAGCAGATGGAAACAGAGTAAAGAGCTAGGACGGGAGCAGCGCAGGTGGGATGGTCCTGGGGCTTTCACTGAGTGGGGCCTGTGTGTGGTGTGCCTACTCCAATTGGTATTGAGGTATAGACTGCAATTTTACAGACCCATTATCTGTCACAAAGCAAGCAGAGATTCACGCTGCCCTGGAAGGAAACACCTGGAGTGAATTCAGCAGCGAGATGTTTCTAATTATACTCTTTGAGAAAAAGGTTAAAACGCTGATGTTTAGTCTGAAAGAGAAATGACTCAGGGATTCTATGATAATTATTTTTCAAATATCTGAATGGCTGCCAGACAAAAAGGGGTCAAGGTCTGTGTGGTCACGGGGAGAAACCAAACCAGTGGGTGGCTGGTGTGAGCTGCAGATCTAGACTCCGTGTAAGCCCTGGAGCCCAGAGATACTGTTAGAAGTCATATCTTTCAGGAGGAGTGTATATAATAATTGGAGGTTTCATCACAACTAATCAGAATCCAATAATATCCTCTACTCAGACTGTATTGGAACACATTTCCAATAGACATAGTCGTGGAAGCATTAGGCGGATGGCAGATTCCGGGAGCTGACAGCCTTTCTTCTTGCTTTCCTTTAGTGGGGCTGGGGGTTTCAAGTGTGTGTTTCCCCCTCTCATTCTTCATCTATCCTTTTGCTCTATTCCCCAAATGTAACACTTCTTGCTCCTAAGGGTCACAAGCTAAAGTGAAGAGCAGTCGGTATCTGCGAGGAGGCTTTCTACCTCTGTCTCTGGTTCTAAGACAAGAATTGGCCTCCATCTTGATGGGGCTTGCAGGAAGGAGTAAAGGAAGGAGAACAGTACTGGTGGGAAGAAGAGTGTATTTCTAGGTTTCGAAGGCTGGATTGAGGATGGGAGATTGCCTCCAAACTCTGGGAGCTGTTTAGAAATGACATGTTCAAAGTAATGTTCCCGGCTGAAGGTTGAGGGTAGAGTATGGACCTGGGTGAACCAAAAGGCAGAAGATGCTATGCAGCATGGGCAGAGATGGGAGGAATTTGGAAAACATTGCTAGATGCAATTGCTTGAGCAGTTTGGGGGAGCTTCATGTCTCAGTACAGCCACGTGGCTCTGAAAGGGACTGATATCCTCATAGCCCTTGTATTATGGAAAACAAAGCTAACCTTTGAAAGATAAGAGTCATCTCTCCAAGAAAACTAGTCAGGCCAGCAGGTGAGGCGTTGTCTGTGACAGTGCCAGTTGCCATGTTCCTCTTGATGTGATTGCATTTGCTCTAAGAATTTCTTAACCTTTCCTGAGGAAAACTAGCTCTGGTGACTGACCAAAGAAGGCCCGAAACAAAGTATCCCCTTCATGGCGTTACCCATACAGGGCCTCCCCACAAACACCTGTCTCAGTATGACCGTGTGCTTCCTTTGTTCCTGAAATAAGAAGCAAGCTCAAAGTCTAAGTAATGATTAAATAACACAATTGGAATAGAGTAATGTCCAAGTAGTCATCATGTATTATCTAAATGTTCTCTTATGCACTGGTATTTCTTAGTGCGGTCCTTAGAACTGCCTCTGTACAGTATTTCCCAAATTCTGTCTCATCAGATGTGAATTAGAATCTCTGGAGCTGAGACTTGAGGATCCAGGTTCTTAAGGACAATCCAGGTGCTGACGATGGGAAGATGGCGTACGCCCTGTGATTTTTAAATATAATTGGGAGGAGATCTGTATTACCTAAAGAGCATAATCCTCACAACAATCCTCGTATAGTCTAAGCTTAGGTACCACTCCGTGAAGATCCACTTAAAGGGATGTAACATCAGTGCTGTGGAGCAGAGACAGGCATAACCTAGGAACTCCACGGCCAACCAGCCTAGCCAAACTGCAAGCTTCAGGGAAGAGACACGTGAACATTCACTGTGGTGAAAATTACTAAAACTGTAACTAAGAATAAAATAAAGCAGGGAAAAATAAAAACATTTGTGAAGGTATATGTTCTAAAAGAAAGAAAGAAAGGAAGGAAGGAAGGAAGGAAGGAAGGAAGGAAGGAAGGAAGGAAGGAAGAAAGGAAGAAAATGAACCCGGCTTCTTTTGCATCCTTTCTCAGTAGCTGTTAAATAATGATTTCTTTCCAACACAGTAAGGGAACCCAATAGGAAAGACAGACTTTAGAAAACAGGTACTCAATGTACAAGAGAAACCCTTGGGGACCTGACAGTGATAACAGAGGAAGAACCAGGGACATATGTTAGACAACAAGCCTGAAAGGCAGAGTTCTGGGACTAATCAGGAGGCCCCACAAAAAAGATGTCATGGGGCTGACTGGGGCAGACAGTGATAGGACATACCTGGACACTTTAACTAGGCATTTAAACACTGAGTAGTGGTGGTCACACATATGAGAAAAGTTCTTAAAGTTATATTTTAGATTTATTGCTTTTCTGTGTGTGAGTGTTTCGCCTGCATGTGCACCACATTCCTCCCCACAGAGGTCAGAAAAGGGGATCCAACTTCTTGGAACAAGAGTTCTGAATTTGTGTCCTGGTAATTGAACCCTGGTCTTCTGCAAAAGCAACAAGTGCTCTTAACCATCACTAAACCCATCTCTTCAACCCCTGTAAGAATATTTTTTTAAAGAAAGTAAAAGTACAAGACACCCACTGACTTCTGTTTGAAGGAAAGGAAATGCCATCATGAATTACAACATTGTGCATATTGAATATTGAATACTGACCTAACCAAAGCACAATTCAGTGTTTTAAGGAGGATAACTGTGTGTGTGCACACGTGTGTGTGTCATATGTGTGTGTGTGTGTGTGTGTGTGTGTGTGTGTGTGTGTGTGTGTGAGAGAGAGAGAGAGAGAGAGAGAGAGAGAGAGAAGAGGGATTAAGGAGGACGGTCCCCATCACAGGTAAAACAGATTATGACCAAATCTGAAAAATCAAGCAGCAATACAAGTGTTATTCCAAGTTACAGAGTAAATACCAACATGACCAGGTAAGCAAGCAGCATGGCGGCCCTTGGGAGAGAGAAAACAGGGCTAGGAAAGAATGATACTATGTGATTGTTTGAATAGCAAAGCTGTTTCTTTCTTAAACTCTGTGCATATGTAAATTTGATTCTTCTTAAAAGAGGGGATCTGTTGGCCTGAGTGTCAGAAATGCACAAGCTGAGATGATCTCACACTTCGTGTGTCAGAATTTCCACTCTCAGGAAACAAAGCCAAGACAATACTAGAAAGGCAAGAGAGGTTTGTGTGGTGAGTAGATCCCCTGTGAAAAGGGAAAGGAGAAGAGAGGCTGCGGAGAAGACCTCCATTTCAGTGCAGGGCTGGCCTCCTGAAGGGAAAGAAAAGTGCCTCAGCGGGTAGCTGAACAAAGATGGAGAAATGCCCAGCTCCTCCTCACCATTCCACAGTCACCTTCCTCTGTCTGTCCTGGTCTCTCCCTACAGACAGCATTTCCTGTCTTGAACAGGTCTATTTGTCCTCCAACAGCACCATGATACACACTGTCTCTCTTCTCGAGAGGCAAAATAAAGGAAGATTTCAATGGAGTGAACTGTAGCACCCATGTCCACCATGAATCAGAGGGTGTAACTGGCAGCTCCATCCTTTCTCTGTACTGTCTGTTTCAAATTTTACCCACGCTGAGCTCTTACTTGACTTACTGGTCTCAGTGTCCTACCTGGTGGTTTGGCCAAACCTACATTTCTCAGGAACCTGAAACCCTGATTCAGACTAAAGTGGCTTCTCTTTTCCACATAGTCACAGGAAAAACAAGATGGTCCCAAGGTCCACAGCTCCCTTTGGGATTAAGACTCCCTTGGCAGTCTCTACAAGTTTACAATATAGTGACTGTTTCCCTTGGGCTCTAGCACTTAGGGGCCAACAGCAGGTCTTTGCATTTCATAGTCCAGTTATCTCACTGCTTCTGATGAACATAACCCTGTGACTGCATCTCCCAGCCGACAGAGGAGAGCCTACATGACGTCTGTAGGTGTGCTAGGGTTCCTAAGCCACACGTTCCTTTAAGTCTGGCAAATGATGTGGCTTTCAGACCCTCCTTTCTGCTGAGCCTATCCCCACAGCCCATCTTCCTGAGCTTTGAGCCCCTCTGCTGCCATCTGACTTAACCCCTCGGGTGTTCCCCCATGCCTAGTGTGAACAGTGCCTCCTTATGGGTTTCTGAAAGCCACCCTGGAGACAAATCCTTGAACTAAAGAAGCCCTGATTGTTTGGCTTTTTTTTTTTCTAGCTTCTTTGATCAGGTACCTCGGTCCCTGCCAGCACATTCTAGATAATTCCTGCAGCTGTTTTGGGACACGATCTCCTTATTTCATGAGGGTTTTTTTTTTTTTTTTTTTTATGTTTGTCAGACATGGGCTTACTCTGCATTCTATGCTGACCTGGAATTTATGTCAATACTCCTGTCTCAACATCCTGAATAGGGTAACAGATGGGAATCACCGTACCTAGGTATTTTTCAAGTATGATATGTCTCTAGCTGGGCATATAGGATTTAAGCCAAGAGAGCAGCTTTCTTAGGGGACAGTACCTCTTCCCTTGTTAGAGGAAGGACTCTGATCGCTCTTTCTATCCTGAGGGCCTGATGTTTGCCCCTAAAAGCTGAGGTCAGCTCCTGCAGCAGACCCGACTCTCTCTCAGTTCTCTTCATGAGGTTCTTCTAATGGCAGTATTCCTCTTAAAGTTCTGCCCATGAACCTACTCAGTCACATACCTTTTCTAAGAAGGAAATTCTTTTAAACATAAAAAAAATGTATGCGTGGGCTTAGCAATGGTCAGTGTAAAGGACGGAGTCATATTCTGTGTTGACCTAGAACTTTCCAGTTTCCCACATGCCGTCATCACACAGCACAGCTGGCACATCCTGAAAAGAATATCTTCATCTCCCTTCCTTGGCAATTTATACCGTGACTCTGAGAGACGCAAGCGTGTCTGTGCCAAGCATCCCTTCCCTTCTCTGCTGATTTTCACAACTCTCTAGCAAATATGCATATAAATAGAAGGCCTACGAATAAGATGTTTGCCGTAGAAATAATGAACCGAAAGAACCCCACTGTGCAGTCTCAGGGGATCCTGACAATCTGTCTTCCGAATGTGGGCAGAGCGTTCTAAGTCAAGAATAAAATATTAGACAAGCTCTACGCTGCATTACTGGCTCTGCATCCCAGGACTTAAATTGCTCTGTGCTTTCCAGTGACAGGGACCTAAAGACGACAGCATACCACAAGCTTCCTACTGGCCAGAGTCTCTCTACTGCCTACACCTTGTGGAGATGGGCTCTAAAGCTTCATTTTAAGTTGGATATATTAATGGTCATCTTTGTAGGTAGTCAGAGCAGGAACTCAAGCAGGAGCAAAGGCAGGAACCATGGAGGAGTGCTGCTTACTGGCCTACTCTCCATGGATTGCTCAGCTTGCTTTCTTATACAATTCAGGATCACTTGCCCAGGGCAGGTACTGCCCACAGTGGGATGGAGCCTCCCATATCAATCATTAATCAAGAAAAATGCCCCAACAGGCTTGTCTACATGCCAATCTGACAGAGGTAGTTTCTCAAATGAGGTTCCCTTCCCCTAGGTGACTCTAGTTCGTGTTAAGTTGGCAAAAACTGACAAGCACAATCTATAATAGAACGGAATGAATTATTATTTCAAAAACTACTTGCAGCTGAGCAGTGGTGATATAACCTTGAATCCCAGCACTTGAGAGGCAGAAGCAGACAGACATCTGAGTTTGAGGCCAGCCTGGTCTACAGAATGAATTCCAGGACAGCCAAGGCTATACAGAAAAACCCTGTCTTAAAAAGTTGAAAAAAGAAGAAGAAGAAGAAAAAACCCTACTTATAAAGAAAAGCCTGTGTCAGTGATCTTCAATAAGATGCTAAAAGCTAAAGTAAGATCCAGTCTTCATAAACATTTCCAAACAGTTCACTCTATGATGTCAATAATATTACCTTGATATTAAAATCACCCAAGAACACTAGTAGAAAAATACCAGACCAGCCTGAATGGAGATGCACAACCCAGCAGCATACAGAAATAATGGCAGCCCTATGACAGTGATAAGCCAAGTATCAAGGGCTTTTATATTTTAAAGACCCACCAAGCAGCAGGAATAAAAGGGAATTTCCACAACCTGGAAATGAAGAAGCAAAACTTCATTACAGAGGATTTGGCAAAGTCTTAAGAATTCCACAAACCAACCAACAAACAAACAAATAAACAAAAACAAAAAACACCTGTACTGTACGGTAAATAATTCAGCAAGGTTACTGAATATAAGATCAACACACACACACACACACACACACACACACACACACACACACACACACACTTCTACACACCTCTAATAAATCACTTAAATAAAAAAATTAATTCCATTTGGGGCTGGAGAGACAGCTCCTTTGATAAAGTTTTTCGCTGAACGCGTATGTTTGATTCCCACAATCTGTGTAAAAGCTGAGTGCTGAGGGAGGCAGAGAACAAAAGACCTGGAGGTCAGCTATCAAGTCAGTCTGCCCAATCAGTGAGCTCCAGGAGACAATCCAGCCAATCAGTGAGCTCTGGGAGACAGCCCAGCCAATCAGTGAGCTCCAGGTTCATGTCTCACAAAACAAAGGTGAAAGGTGATTGAGAAATAACCCAATGCCAACCTCTGGACTCTACATGTACATGCATGTACACACATGTACAAACACATGAATATACAGGGTATTCTATATACAGAAGCATACTAATGAATCCAATATTTAGGAATTCTACCAAATAAGTGGGAAAAAATATTATTTTAAAACTATAACATCATGGAAAGAAATTAGGAAATGCGTCCACGAATGCAAAAGCATCCCATGTTCATGGACTTGACAACTCAGTACTGTGACGAAGGAATCTTCCCTGTGTTTATCTAATGTCAGTGACATCACTAGCACAGTCTCAACTGTTTTCTTTGTAGAAATAACATCTAAAGTCCATAAGGAACTGAAAAGAAGCCAGAATATGTTGAACACATTAAAAGGGGAAAAGGGTGAGGTTGAAGGACTTTTCAGTTCCAAAAGTCAAATCAATACAACATGCTGGCACAGAGGACACATCGACGCAGTTGCTTCGAGTCTGGGAACAATTATGTCTGTAGTGGACGGATTTGAGGAGAGGGAAGGCAGAACCTGTATCCCACAACCCCGTTGGCCCTGGGATTGCCACTGCTTGCCGTTATACTGAGCTTTTCCACTAACGTGTTAACGGGATAGTAAGACCGTTCAGGGAAAAGGAAAATCCTTTCAACAATGATGCTCAGGGAATGAGTAGCCACATTAAAAAAAAAAACTTACAGAAATTAATTCAAAATGATCAGACCTGGGGTGGAGAGATGGCTCGGCTAATAAGAGCACTGACTGCTCTTCCAGAGGTCCTGAGTTCAATTCTCAGCAACCACAGGATGGCCCACAACCATCTGTAAGGGGATCTGATGCCCTCTTCTGGTGACAGCGACAGTATATTCATATACATAAAATAAATAAATCTTTTAAAAAATGGTCAGATCTAAATATAAGATAGAAATGTACAAAATTCTTAGAAAAAAAAGCATATTGAAAAATACAATAGGTTCTTAGACGTTCTCTCAGAGCTATGGCAATAAAGGAAAGGCTATAAATTGGTTTCCATCAAAATTTAAATATTTAATGCTTCAAATAAAATTACAAGAGTAAAAAAGCAGTCACAGGAGAAAGAAGATATTCCTGAGTTTTTATATATAATAAATACCTTTATAAGACTACAAAAAGAACACTTGCAAGTCAATAATTTAATTTAATATTATTAATTAATAATAATTTAATATTCTAATTTTAAAATGGACAAGGATCTAAACAAAGATTTCTACAAAGGATTATTATAAATGATAGATCTCGGTGAGTCCCAGGCCAGGCTGGTCTACAGTAAATTTCAGACGAGTCAAGACTACACGGTGAGAGCCTGTTTTTAAAACAAACAAATGACCAATAAACGAGAAAAGGGATGTTATGTTTATCACTCAATTATCAGGGGAGCACAAATAAAATCCTCTGGGGACAGGGAAGGGGAACAGGTCACAGGCATTGGTAAAAGTATTGTGGTGGTTTGAAATGGCGCCTTATGCTCACAGGGACTGGCCCTATTAGAAGTCTGTTGTAGTGGAGTAGTTATGGCTTTGTTGGAGGAAGAATGTCACTGGGGGGTGGGCTTTGAGGTTTCAGAAGCTCAGGTCAGGCCTAATGGCTGACACACTCTCTTCCTGATGCCTGAGGATTTCAGATAGATGTAGAACTCTCAGCTCCTTCTCCAGCCCCGAATCTGCCTGCAGGCCACCATGCTTGCCACCATGATGATAATGGATTAAATCTCTGAACTGTAAGCCAGTTTTCCTTTATAAGATTTGGCATGGTTATGGTGTCTCTTCACAGCCACACCTCCTAATCCTTCTCAAGTAGAACCACTCCCCGATGACTAAGCATTCAAATATATGAGCCTATTAGGGCCATTCTTAGTCAAACCAACACATCGGTGGAGACAGGAAGTAGTTCTTAGGGCAGAGTGGGGGATAAGGGAATGGGGGTGATGAGTGAAGTCATGGTGTTTGGGAAGGAGTAGACATGCTCCAAAGTTGATTTCTGCGGCAGTTGTACTCACAGTGAACAAACTAAGAACCATTTGCTGTGCTGTGTCCCCCAGGCCTGGATTTAAACACCAGCAATGTAACCCCCAGTGGAACAATCAGCAGGACAATTAACTGCTAGACAGCTATGTCTGAGGGCCCAGCTCTCCCCTCACAATCTGTTTTATCTCTCTTTCTCTCAAATGCATGCGTGTGCTTCTGTCTCCTTCAGCCTTCTGCCATGGGATGATACAACAAGAGAGTCCTTACCAGAAACAGGCCTCGAGACTGTGGATTTCCCAGCCTCCAGAACTGTAAGAAGCCTGCATTTTTTTTTCATAAATTCCACAGTCCCTGTCCCTCTGTAACAGTACTTTAGAGTGGACTTTATAGGCAGGAATTATATTTCTGTAAAGCTATTTTTTTTAAATTGGCAACAAGACAATTTCTACAGCATAGGAAAGAAAAGAGAAGAAAACAAAAACAAAAACAAAAAAATGTCAGTGACATCAGAAGGGAAGTATTTTTTTGAAAACCCTTGAGATTTGTTAATTCTCTGCCCTCAGAGGAAAGAGAAATATTTTATTCCTGGTGAAGATTTCCTGTCAAAAGTTTACTAAGATGACTCTGGGAAGAAAGTGACCTACAAGGACACAACCACTAAGGTCTATGCTGCTCCCAGGAGGAGCCTGGGACTCAAGTTGAGGTGAGGCTCACCTAAGTAACCAAAGGAGGGAAGGTCTATTCTCCCCTGGGGTCTCAGGGATTTCATCGTTTGGCCTCTGGGAATTCTGGGAGCATAGTGAAGCAGAACAACATGGCGGTGAGAGAATGTGGAGGAGGCTATTCACCTCAGATAGAACAAGAAGCAGAGACGTCGAGGAAGAAACTGGGTGTGGGGGTTTGAATGGGCTTGGCCCAGGGAGTGGCTCTATGGAGGCCTTGTTGGAGAGGGTGTAGCCTAGTTGGAGGAAGTGTGTCATTGTGGGCATGGGTTTTAAGACCCTGACCCTAGCTGCCTGGAAGCCTGTCTTCTCCTAGCTGCCTTTAGAACAAGATGTAAAACTCTGAGATCCTCCAGCCCCACATCTGCCTGGACACTGCCATGTTCCCACCTTGACGTTAGTGGACTGAATCTGTGAGCCTGAACCTGTAAGCCAGCCCCAGTTAAATGATGTTCTTTATAGGAGTTGCCTTGGCAATGGTGTCTGTTCACATCAGTAAAACACAAACTAAGACTCTGGGAATGGGTATCACTTTCAAAGGCAGCCCCAGTGTTCTTCCTCCTTCTAGAACCTATCTCCTAGAGCTATGGTTCTCAACCTTCCCAATGTTTCGACCCTCATGCTATGGTGAGCCCCAGCCATAAAATTCTTTCTTCTGCGGCTGCTATGAATGGTAATGTAAATATCTGTTATGCAGAACAGCTGAGATGAGATCCCTAAAGCAGCCACAACCCACAGGTTGAGGACCGCTGACCTAAAGTTTCCAGAACCTTCTAAACAGCACCACCAGCTAGGAACCAAGCTTCAACACTCTAGTCTCTGAGAGACAGTCTCTACCCAAACATAACACAGGTGCTTGGCCGCTCCTGAAGTATGAAGTTCACTTGAGGAAGGAAGGTTGGTCCATACCTCTAACGGCACTTCCTAGATGATGCAGTTGGTGTTAGCAGCCAGTGTTCCCAACAGCTGGGGCCTCTGGCTGCTAGGGCTCTGAACAGAGTAGCTTCAGGTGCAGTGGATTTTCTCCCTACATCCCTCAGATTCACTTTATTCCTGGGGTTATTCTCTCCTGGCAACAGCTTCCCAGACTTTTTAATGGGATATAAAGTTCCCAACTAAATGCCTAAAAGAGTGGAAATGGCTGAGGTATTGGTAGAGTAGCAGCAGGAAGAAGCACCTGTTGGTGCCAGGCTTTCCGTAGCAGAGCCAGGAGAACATGCACACTCATAGAAGGTATATTACATGGCTTCCGATGATCAGAGACTGAGTAATCCACCTATGGCTGTCTGCATGCTGCAGTCATAAAATACCCACCCCGGAAGCAGCTCAATCCAGGCAGACAGAAGTCCCAGAGCATGTGGGGCCAACAATGTGGTTGCCTGGAGGCCTACTGCAGAACCACTCGTGTGGATCACATGTTCAGGGCAATGGCAGCAGAACCTGTTGTGTTGTGTTCAGGAACCTTGGAGTCCGGGCATGAAGACTGGCATCCTTCTGTTTGGCTTTTGATTTGTTGCAACTCCCAGCCATTGGATGGTGTGGCCCACAGTTGGAGTGGGTTCTTCTCCCTCCCTTACTGTCTCCACTTGTCAATCTTCTTTGGAAGTGTCCTCCTAGAACCCACCCAGAGGTGTGCTCTACGAATCTCTTAGGTGTAACTTTAATATTTTCAAAGGCTACTTTTAATGATGGTTCTTAAATACTTTAACCTCCCTTTTACCCCACCACCCACCAGAGTGGAAAAGAAAGGACGTGGGGGAAGTGGACCTGCTTAGAAATGGTTCTTTGGAGCAACTCCCATCTGTGTTGTCCAGAAATCTTCAGTTCAGTTCACAGGTCAGCAGTGGCAGCTCAATCCACTCAAAAACACTTCACGGATACATCAGCAGTTCAGTTCGGCAACAGCAGTGACACCACCTAACAGAGACAGCCAGCCTCAGCCTCAGCACACGTCAGCAGGAGAGAACCAGAGGGACGCCGGGAGAAGTTCTCAGCTGTGCCTCTCTCAGCAAAGTGAAGATCAGTGAAGACATGAGACCCACAAGCATTGCACAGCCAATAAGCAAGCCAAGCTCAGCCTCCCTCACTGCCTGTCGAGTTCTATTTATACCCTCTAAACATCACGTGTCCTCCATGTATCTTGCCTCGCCATGTGTCTTGCCTCATGCATCTGTCTCAGCTGACATCATTCTGCCAATGAGCCCAAGTCCACAGAGGTGGCAAGAAACTGCAGCACACCACCACAAGTTTTTGGTTTTTTTTTTTTTTTTTTTTTTTTGTGTGTGTGTTTCTCTCTATGGAGTCCCAACAACTGCAGCTCAACTACGCAATGTAAGGCAGACCAATACACACATGTCGTCAGCAAGGAATCCTTCATCGTGTGTCCTTTCACGTGCTTGCTTTAACAGAACATCCTGTCTCCTGTGTCTGCTTCAGTTAAACGTTCCTTCACGAATCTGCCTTAGTCTTTCAACTATGTCTGCTTCAGAACACTCCTTCCCGTATTTTCCCCCCAGCAAAACACCGTTCGACACAACTGACTTTCCGAAGAACCCTTCACGTTGGCCTCTCTCGGTCTAAAGCACTGACGATGGTTGACCCTCACATATACAGGCACGGGTATCAAAAGGAAGAGATTGGGACCATCTTGGACGAGAAGAACAGTCCTGAGAAGCAAAGCCTAGACACAAGGGACTTGGGAGGAGGAGCTAGGGAGGTGTGGAACCCAGAGCTTTAAAAAGGGTCATCGGCTGGCTGAGTGGAAGGAGGGAAGGGGGCAAAGCACCTCCAAGTGGGGCATGAACCACAGCTGCCCATGGAGTGGGGCTCAATAGGAACTTCAGACGGGAAGTCTCTTTCCTTCTTCAGGATCTCTAACATCCCTAGTAACAGTGTCCCACAGAGAGCCAGCTGCCAGCGCAGAATTAGGCTTCTGCAGACCCAACTCTCAAATCACAGAGATTTAAGTATGGCAGTGGCTTAATGACAAGAAGGGTTGGGGTACCACTGAGCTAAATCCCCAACCCCGTAAGATGCTTTTGAAACAGGTGCAAAAGAATCAGTAAGTATATTCTAGGTGGATTTCCAAAAACTACCTAGGTTACTGGTCATCTCTGTCTGGACCAGGAGTTTCCAGAGTCTTGGCATCTTGTTCAAAGAACTTATGCACAAGAAAACAGTAGAGTTGGCAGGGAGGAGGAAAACAAAAGAAGAAAACAGTAGAGTCGAAAAGGATTTTACTCAGGATCAAAGGAGACAAGCTGCCAGGGAACGGCAGGTCCCCAGCAAGCATGCATTCGACTGCTGAACAGAGCTCACTAATTTGGCCAGTTTGCCCCTGGGATTCTGTCTCCCGCTCACTACCCTAAACATCTGGCTTTTATTGGACTCTGAAGACTCTTAGTCCTCACATTTGCACAGCGAGCCATCTCCCTGGTTCCGATGGGCATTTACAGTGGACTAAGTCATCTCCCATTGAAATTCACAGGGGCAAGTCAGTGAGGCAGTTGTTCTTCAGTGACCTCAGATGACAGCCTCAGAAACAGCCACCGATCCCACGGAGCATCCTTCACACTTCAGGCCTTCCGGTTTGACCCAGTTTGATTGTCAGTCTGAATCCTAGAGGTCACCAACAAGCAATGGAGAGGGAGGTGCTTAGCCAACTGCAGCTCTCAGGCTGTGGTAAATGGGAGGTTAGGTATGCACCCAGCTGCAGCTCCCTGGCTGTGTGGGTTAATCACTGCCTTAAAACATATAAGCCTTAAAACATATATCTTCTCTCTGCTTCCAGAAACATCCAGACTTCCTGAAGGGCTCTCCAGCTCTGGGTCTGCCTGAGCTGTCTCCCCCTCTTGCCCTGCACACTTTCTGAACATCTCTCTCCCCATCTCAGCATCACGGCCTTTTGTTGCTTCTGCACAGTGTAGGAACCTCTCCCTTATAACTCCTCATTGATGTACCGGGGCCACGCTTTCGGTGCTGCTTGCAAACCTCTGTTGACATGCGGAAGGAAGTAGGGCAAAGGGTAGAAGCCCATGCAGGATTGTTGAGAATGAGCTAAGTAGTGGGGCTGTGGAGGCATGTTAATATTTCTCCAGCAGTGAGAAGGCAGTTTATTGGGCAAAGTGAGGATCTGAGTGTGAATCTCCAGCAGTCACATGAAAGCAGGCATGGTGTAACCAACTATTACCACAGCACCCGGAGGCAGACAAGCAGATACTAGGGGCTTGTTGGCCAGCCAGTCAAGCCAAAACAGCTAATCCCTGGTTAGGTGAGAGACCAAACCTACATGGAGCAGATTAATGCACCTCTTAGAACTCATGAAAGAAGCCTCTGTTTGCAGTAGATGACGGTTTACACAGACTCACAATGGCCGAGGTGAGGAGAGTAAGATGCTACGGAGAGAGGGGCAATAAATGGGAAACTGTCAGAAGGCGGCACAGTAGAGGGATAGCAACTGGGCTGTGAGGAAAGATTAAAGATAATAAAAAAAGAAAGAAGGAAGGAAAACAGAAAGGAAGGAAGAAAGAGAAAGAAAGAAAGAAAGGAAGGAAGGAAGGAAGGAAGGAAGGAAGGAAGGAAGAAAGAAAGAGAGAGAGAGTGAGTTCTTTGGAGCAAATCCCATCTTCATTGTCAGAAAATCGGCCGTTCAGGTCACAGGTCAGCAGCAGCAGCTTGGTCCACTTGAAAATACTGATATACCAGCATCCATTTTGGTAGAGTTGGGACAGCAGCAGTGATGGCAAGGCCTAGCTAGAACAGCCAGCCCTCAGCCCAATCAGCACAAGTCAGCAGGAGGGATTCGGACCAGCAGGGATGCCAGGAGAAATTCTCTGCCTGCTGTGCCTCGCTCTCAGCAAGGACACAGACTCTACCAGCAAGCCTCCCTCACAGTCTGTTGAGTCCTATTTATACTCCCATGAAACATCACGTGTCCTCCATAGTTCTTGTCTCAGCACGTGTCTCGCCCCAGCACATGAGTCTGAGTTAGCAAAACTCCACGTGAATATGTCTCAGCCGACATCACTCTGCCAATCCGAGGAAGAGGCAAGAAGCCACAGTCCACCACCACAAGTTTTTTGGTGCACTTCTCTCTATGGAGTCCTGACAAACAGAGCTCAACTACGCAATGTAAGGCGGATCAATACGTGTGTGTCATTAGCAAAGAATCCTTCATCACCTGCCCTTTCACACAGTTGCTTTAGCAGAACATCCTTTCACCTATGTCTACTTCTGTGAAACGTTTCTTCATGAGTCTGCCCCAGCAAAACACCATCTCACACAACTGACTTTCCAAAGAACCCTTAAGTTTCCACTTCTTTAAAATATCTTGAACACAAAAAATTAAAAAAAATAATTAACTAAAACAAAACACTCAACATTTTATAAGGTTAAAATCTGAGAGTTTTACTTCCGTTTCAGTTTGCCTTGAGTTTCATGTTTTCTGTGTCCTCTCCCTTGTCCACAGGGCCTCCCCTGTCTTTGCCAGATGGCCAGAGACACACCACCTCTGTCCCCTCAGCTTCTAACTCTCACAAAGTTGTAATCCCTTGAAATCACAACATGCGCATGTTTTTCTTTTTTCCTTTAGTTTTTATTCCGGGTTGTTTTAAGCAGGAACTTACTCTGAGGACTGTGTCCTGGAGGTCACTATGTAGCCCAGGATAGCCTAGATCTTGTGGTGAGCAAGCCTTCCCTCCTGAGCGCTGGGATTAGAGGCATGAGTCACCCTGCCCAGCTGTGTACACAGTTTTGCCTGTTCTGTACCAAGAACATCTCAAGGCAGCAGATCATCGATTTTGACAAGTATTTGCTAAAGGAATTTATTTTGCCTTGCAGATCTTACTAGTCATCTTAGGACAGCGTGAGATGATTGACAAGGCTGAGCTCCAAGACTCCTAACAAGGGCTTTGTGCCGCACTCCCACACAGGAACAGGTAGGCAGGCAGCTTTCATAGATATGGTGGCTGGTCCAGACTCTGGGTGGTTTGGCCAGTAAGGAAGACCAAGAAGCTAAGTGGTAGGGTTTTCTCTGCCAGATTGCCTTACCCTTGTTAGCCCAAGACCAGGTGACTACTAGTACTGTCACTGGGGCAAACAACACCTGCCCTGCATTAAACCTGCTGATCCAAGTTTAACGCAGCGTGCATGGAAGTACGATTGAAGACATGGGTTGGCTTTGCCCTGGGTGGGGCTGTGGGGATGGAAGATTCCGCTCAGGACTTCAAGTCTGGGGGACAAGTGAAGGTGTCAGTGAGTATGCCTTAGCATGGGTGTGGCTTATCCACCTTCACTGGCATTGTGAATTCTGGATTTGAGGCAGGAGAAGAGACAAAGGAGAAAGTTCCTAAACCGAGGAGAACCCTAGAAAGAGAGGGGAAACGCTGACTGAGGTGACCCCATGGTCTGCCCTTTCAGGTCTCAGGCAGGATGATCATAAGGCTACCTCTTGGGGCAAGCTTGGCTTGAGGCTAGCTCTGGCAGCAGCTGAAGTCCAGCCTATACTTGATTATCATTTTCAGTACTGGATGTTGAACTCAGGGCCTCATGCACACTAGGAGAGCTCCACTCCTGAGCACCAGCTCCACTTGCCTTTATTTTGAGAGAGGGTCTCACTTCATTGTCCAAGCCAGCCTAAACTTGAACTCTTCCTGCCCCAGTTCCAGAATAGTGAGATTACAGGCCAATGTACTACTGAACCTGGCCCTCTGATTATAATGGAGAAATTTACTTGTTTGACTTCTTAAGATACATGCTCTCCCTATATTACCTGGATTGGTCCTGAACTCCTGAGCTCAAAGGATTCTCCTGCCTCGGTCTTCCAGTTGCTGGCACCACAGATCTGTCTTGGCCTGGCTACAATCTATCATAATTACCCAACAGGATCTGGGTGCGATGGCACATGTCTATAAAATCCCAACACCTAAGAGGCAGGAAACATAGTGTGGTGGTTTGAATATTCTTGGTCCATGGGAAGTGGCACTATTAGGAGGTGTGACCTTGTTGGAGGAAGTGTGTAGGTCACTGTGTATGTAGGCTTTGAGAACTTCTAGTGCTGAAGCTCTGCCCAGTGGAAGACAGCCCCCTCTTCCTCCTAGCTGCCTGCAGAAGGTAGTCTTCTCCTGGTTGCCTTTGGATCAAGATGTAGAACTCTTGGCTCCTCCAGCACCATATCTGCCTGGATGCTGCCATGTTCCCACCTTGGTGATAGTGGACCAAACCTCTGAACCTGAAAGACTGCCCCAATTAAATGTTTTCATTTATATAAGAGTTACCTTGGTCATGGTGTCTCTTCACAGCAATAAAACCATAACTAAGACAGCAGGTGTCATTCTAGTTCAAGCTACAAAGCAAAGCTGCTCTGAAAATGAAAACCCACAACCTCCTCCAGTGCCTCTCATTCTCCACAAGCAACCAGTGGGCATTTGCCTTGTTGCTGGAGACATCACTGTCTACCTCATTTGTCCATGTGTTGCTCACAAAACCTCTCTGAGAAGGGCGACCTTAAATTCAAGGGAAAGGACATTTTTTAGAACCAATCTATGCTGTTCAATGCTTTGCTTTTTTTTCTTTTTTACACATTTCAACCTTCCTGAAGCCATTTTAACTTCTTTAAAGTTGGTATATTACCCGAGGTTTTCCAAGGAGACAGAGCCAATAGGGTATAAGATGCATGTAATAGTGTTGTGGGAGGAAGAGGAGGAAGAAGAGGAAGTAGAGGAATGAGTCTGGAGACCCAGGCAAGGTTGTTGTTGAAATTCTGAATGTAAGGTTTCTGAATTGTCCTTCCCCCTTCCCCAAGAGGCATCAAAGCTTTTCTTTTAGACCCTAGTTGTAGGGTTATGGGTCCCATGTCCGCTTCACCACAGGGCACTGTTGCTTGGGAAGGCAGGACTAGAGAGTTGACTGTGCTTACCCCAATGTGGTTATCATTGGTCTGATATTGGGCCCTTAAGGGAGTCCCTGGGACAAGTTTCCAGGGGTAGGAAAAACACAGTCTGAGGTGTGGGACAGCCAGAGCTGGCTTGGGGGTCCCCAGGCCTGTGACAAGGCCAGGCCCGTCTGGTTCTCAGGCTCTTGAATACCCAGGCACTGCTGGGAGCTTCAGAAGAGCAGAGAATGGAGTGGGGTACTGCAGGCTGTATCTAGCCTGGGGCTGGTGGGATAAGTGGGGGCTCTGGCTGGTCCCAGGGTGGTAGTCCTTGGCTTGATGGCAGCAGGCATAGTAGTCTGCTTGGTTGGTAGTGCAGAGAGGCCTTCTACAGGAGATTAGACGCCAGCTCTGTAGGCGAAGGCCTTCTCCATGGCTCCCCATGGCAGATCATGATGAAAAGAGGCAGTCCATGGTTTTAGGGCATTTGGATGTGTCATGGCAGAAAGTGGGTGTGTAAAGCCGTACCCCACTTCTCAGGGTAGGCCTGAGGTTAAATACCTTTTGCAGGGAGGAGTGTCTGGGAAGGAAAGCTTATTGGCTCAGCCCTCCAGACCTCTAGGGACCTCATTAAAATGGAGATCTGGCTTGAGCCTACTTGACTACAGTTTACATCCTTTACATGTGGAGGGGCTTGGGGTGTTGCCCTTACATCACTGATGGCCACAAGTCTATGGGGGGCTGTGGCTAGTGACAGGGGCCTGGTGACTGGGAGCAGGCAAAGATCCTACTGCCCCTTCAGGGTCACCGGGGCTTCTAGCTTCAGCTCAATTGAGAACCACGCTGCCTTTCACGGTCCCAAACCTAGTTCCCTGATTGAACAAGGCCTACCCATGCTACAGATTTGCTTCATTCTGAGCCCCACTTGTTGAAATCCCTCACTCCAACATCTAGGCTAGTATTTATTCGAACAACTGGATATCATAATCCAGCTGGGTTGACATATAGAATTGGCCATGGCAAGGAATATGGAGTTTAAGGGCTCTATATACCCCTCACTGTATGCTGTGTGAGTTGGCTAGACAGGCCCAGTGGCGAACACCTGCAATGCTAGCCCTCCCAAGCCCAAGGCAGGAGGATGGTGAGTTTGGGTTACACAGAGGGACCCTGACTCAAAAGCAACAACAAACATTGACAAATGGGCTGTGATTGGTGCAGCATGGCCAGCATTTACTCAAGGTGTTGTACCTGGGTGAGGGCGCTTTGTCCCAGGTGCTGTTCTAGGGCTGGGGATCATTGGAAACAGTGTTGGTGTTGGTTAAGTCTCATTATCTTATTTCTTCAGCTGGGAAGGACATTTCTGTTTCTGTTCCTGTCTCCCTGGGTGGTGCTGAAAGTCACTGTAACCATAAGCCCTATCTAGCTCTACCCATCACAGCTGCCGAGAATAGTTGTGTAATGGGACAGGGACCACCAAATTATTTTTTTAAAAAATAGTCCTTCAAGTTTCTCTTTTCCTCATAATTCAGCTGAACACTAATCCAGGTAATGAAAAAAAAGGAGATTTCCTTTCAAATGTTATTCAAGTTCCATATCAGTTGCTCTTTTGACACGGAGATGGCCAGATGATTTTTCTGACACAGGTCTGGGAGCAGGGAGTCAAGGTCAGCCTGACTCTGGCTGTTTGAAACTGACAGGAGTTCAGGGCCAGCCTGGGCCACATGACAAGTATCAGACTATCCAGAGCTCTTTAGTAAAGTCTGCCTGAAAAACGAGAAAGGAGGTGGGTGGTAATGGAGGCAGATCGGAGACCCTTGTAGCTTAGTTTTCCTTGGTCACCAGCAGAAGATATGAAGCCTGAGTGGGATTCAGGAATTGCCTTTAGCAGGGACACTGGTTGGTCACTGTTGCCATGGCAACGACCATACATTCCCAGAATACCTTTTGGCTGAATTCGCACCTCCACCTGGGAACCTTTATGTCACATTCCAAATAAAAGGCAGGCTCCCTCCGCCCTCTTTTCTCTTCTTTCTCTTGCCCCCTCCCCTTGTCTCGTTCCCCCATTAAATCTCACCACGTGGAACCGTGTTGGTGTTGGTTTGGTGTGCTCTTTCCACAAGGGTTCAGCCGATATTTGATATTTAATAACAACATTCAGTGTCTATGGCTTCTGAGAAGAAGGGAGAGCCAGGGACGGACGTGGGGATGGCTCAGTAGTTAAGAGCAGTGGCTGCTCTTCCTGAGCACCCAGACTTGATTCCCAGCATCAACAAGGCAGTTCACAACCATCAGTAACCCCAGTTCTGGGGACTCATTGCCCTCTCCTGGCCTCTGAGGGCACTGCACTCATTTGATGCACAGATATACAGGCAGGAAAAACACCCATACACGAAAAATAATTTCTAAAATTTCAAAGAAGGGGCCTCATGCTAAAGATAGAAGTGACCATCAGAAGGTAAGAGTCTGCCTGCACCATGGTAGGCAGCAAGAAAATTGGACCTCAATCGTGGGAAGCAGGTTTCCCCAAAACCTTCCAAGAAAAGCCAGATGGCCTTGTCGGATCCTCTAGGACATACAGCAACAGCAAGGGTCACGGGGATAGCCACTGCAGATGTGAGAAGTGGCACACTTCAGCCCCAGCCTCTGTGATGAAGCTTCGCTCTGGACAGAAAACAGAACATGCAGGTGCCTCGTGAGCTAGCTGTTTTAAAATCAGACCTGTTAAGTGGCTGGGAATGCAGACCCATCCCTCCTCATTCTAGTAGTCTTTGGCAAATGTTTGCATAGAAGGAAAAAAATTTAATATGGTCAAGTAGAATTTATTTATAAAATACTGCAATCAGAAACATACAAGTCCTGCCTAGGGAAAGAGTCACCTGGCAGAATGTTTTTAAAACAGTATTAAGTATTATTATGCAAAGCAAAATAAAGGAATGAGTGTCCCCAAGGCATCTCCACAGTCACTTGTAGAAAATATTAGGCTCTTCTTTCTCACGCTTAGGAAGATGAGTCACAGCCGGGCAATTCTGGTGCTAATACCTTGAGGACTGACTTTCCACAGAGAAGGTGGCTTGTCAGAACTTAGGGAAGAGAGGGCCTCAGGCAGAACTACACTTCCTGTTCCCAATGTGGCTGGGTGTGCCTGCAGATAATTTAATAGGCCTGGATTAGCTTCTACTTTGTATCTAGCAAGTTTCCTCATTTGTAATCATTAGATGTTTCCTCTGCACTCATTAATTAATGCATCGGTCCCTCCAAATCCCTAGAACCCAAAGTACAGCCCGAAGCTAACAAAGACCAAACTACCCAGCCTGAGTGTGAGCATAATGTGGGGACATAAGAGTACTGGAGTTGATCTGGAGAGATGGCTCAGCGGTTAAGAGCACTGACTGCTCTTCCAGAGGTCCTGAGTTCAATTCCCAGCAACCACATGGTGGCTCACAACCATCTGTAATGGGATCTGATGCCCTCTTCTGGTGTGTCTGAAGACAGCTACAGTGTACTAACATACGTGAAATAAATTAATTAAACAGAAAAAGAGTACTGGGGTTTATCTGGAACATCTAGGGCACGTGGTCCAGTAAGGCGTGCAGCTAGAATGTCACTGGTTAGATGGTCCATCTGCCAAGGCAGAATTATGTCAGAATTAACTTGATAACATGCGTGAGATAATTTTCATAAAGTTGGAATAAGCAAGAACCATCGGAGGCATCACCCCCTCTCCCTCCCCAGACAGAATCTCATGTAGCCCAGGCTAGCCTTGAGTTTGCTATGTGACCAAGGATGACTTTGAACTTCTGATCCTCCTGCCTCTACTTTGCTAGTGCTGGGATTCCTGATGTATGCCAGTACCAAGCCCTGTTTATATAGTGCTGGAGATTGAACCAAGGCCTCATGCATGATAGGCAAGCAGTCTACAAATTCCTATCCTCCATCCTCCTACTTTCACCACTGCAAACAGTAGCATTCCGGTGGCTGCTACCTCCAAGGGCTTTGACAGCTTTTATATACTCGACAACAGTGTGAGTATCACGGCCCATCTCTACAAACAACGGTTGACTTCATTCCTGACCAAGAAGCAGGACACATCTAACTTGGCACCTGACCCAGGGATTCCTTCCTGTTATCTTATTCCTTCCTTGTTATCTCTGTGAACTTGACACAGTCTAGAGTCATCTGGGAAGGAAGCCTCAACTGAGGAACTGCCCGTATGCAAATGCCCATGGTGGGTAGCATCATTCCAGGGCAGGTGGCCCTGTGCTATGTAAGAAAGACAACCAAGGCTTAGCCCAGGGAACAGGCCAGCAAGCTGAGGTCCTCTGCTTCCTGCTCATCCATGAGTCACCACAGACAGCCTGAGAAGTGCTAAGTGTAAAGCACTTAGAACAGCTCTCAGTGCTTAATAAACATTAGCTAATAAGAATAATAACAGCCCTCCG
Organism: Rattus rattus; assembly: GCF_011064425.1. Lineage (NCBI taxonomy): Eukaryota > Metazoa > Chordata > Mammalia > Rodentia > Muridae > Rattus > Rattus rattus. Next base: position 71,071,425 of record NC_046163.1, read on the forward strand.
TTCCAATAAAATCAACTTTCTGCCCCAAAGACGGGTCCCCAAGATCTGTCTTCTACGTCATTTTAAGTTCGTCTTCAATTCTAAATCCTTTTACCATGGCTGTTAAGGGAAGCACTGCTGCGTTTGCTGCCCGTTTGTCAGCCGTCCTCAGATGCTGAATAGCCTAACAGCCTGTCTGCCTCTGGTCTCAGGTGGTTACAGCCAGCATAGTACACCGCTCTTCTGACTGGAATTCTGCCTTTAGAAGATGGTCTGTGCTGCTGCGTGTCCCAACTGCTGAGGGTCCGTCTCCCCCTACATGCACACAAACATATTGTGGTTGGTGGACACTGCTTCCTCAACCGTGGCCTTTTCATGCCCTGCCCAGGAAAGGCCCAGCAGTTCTTGACAGCCCAGGCGTTCTTGGGTCACCCCAGCCTTCCTCAGTGACCCCCACAGAGGAAGCAGAGGCTTATGCTTCAAGTGCAGCAAACCCCTATGTAACAGAAATACTACAGCTGAAATAGTGGAACCTCTCTCCGATCCTACTGACTCACCGTACACTTTCATTTCACGAACAGATGAAAGAGAACAAAACAGGAAAATGAACCCCATGCAAGAGGCCCCGAGCATCTGTCTGCCTACTCCCTGCAACCTACTTTCTCTTCCCTCCTCTTGAAGCAAGAACATTAGACTCCAGTAACACTGTCTTCTGAAGTGCCAGTGCTTTGAAAATGGAAGGCAAGCAGGCCTTAGGTCGAGCTGTCACTATGCCCTCCGACTCCAGTCTCTTGTGGCTACTGTGATGCCCTCAGAATGACCCACAGCCCAGTGGGTTGGTGGGTTAGCAATCTGAGACCGAGTTGGGATCCAGAAGCCTGGCCTGACCTTCCAGGCCACGTCCTAGACTGGGACAGTATTACACGGGTCCCTTCCTCAGAGCTCCCCGGACAGGCAGGCGCCACAGCTCACACCATTCCTCCGTATTCCTGCTCCCAGGGAGGCCTCTCACCCACTTAATCATTCACATCATTAAAAAACCCTCTCTGCCCCAGAGGAAAGGGACTAGATTTCTTTTGTTAAAATCTCATTAAAGTCCGCTTCTGCCTGTAATAATTTCCTAATAGATGGCAGTGCTACTCGGCAGAGATTGGGTTTTCTTTCATTTATTCTTGGGTCTCATAATTGCCTTATCTCCAAGGCATTTTGGTTGTCAGTGAAGTGTGACAGATGCTTCAGCCTGCGAGCCGCTAGCTGGGCTGAACGTTTTATAATATCCGAGGAAGATGGCTCGTTCCCTGGCCTGCTTCCCTCCTCTCCTTTTGAAACTGCTTCCTATTCAGGTGTGTTGGGGGAGGGGGTAATTCCCTGGTACTCTTCTGGCTGGTGGTTTTCGTTAAGCCTCCCTGCCAAAGATCTCTCCTCTGGTTGCACCTGCACGAACCCCAAAGGACAACAATTTAAATCAAAACAAAAGTGTTTTCTGAATGTGTACCCAAATGGGAGCCATTAGAGCCTTTTCAGAGATGCGCGCAACAGTTTGTCTAGACTAGAGCATCAGGTTACGGTGGGAATCCATAAATAACATCGCAGAGGTGGCCCGGGAGTGTGAACCGCAGCCCACAGCCCCCGGAAGTGATCTGCGGACTCCTTGGTTCCAGCTGGATGCAGAAGGCGCCTTTGGCTTTAAGCCTAAGCAAGGGAGTACTTTGCCCCACTCTAAAATGGAAAGCCTAGTAAGGCGGGAAGGAAAGGTTGGTTGTGTATTCTCATTTGCCAGCCGCCTGGTCTGTCAGATTCATCCACCAATCAGAATACACGGCTACTGAATCACCCAGGTCACCTCTGCAACGGGGGGGGGGGGGACAGGACACACCTCCCAATTTGAGAGAAAAGGCAGTTCTGTAAATACCGTACTATTAATAACATCTATAGCCAGGCTGACTAACCACTCACTCACTCGCTGTTTAAGACCTAAAATCTTAACTCGGGTGAGATGGTGAGGCAGAAGGATAGTAAGCTTGGGCTTCACAGTAAGAACAAGTCTCAGAAAATAAAACCCAACGGAAGATCTCGTATTAATTCGTTTTCTTCTCACAATAATGTAGGAGACGTGCGTGAGTGTGTGCGTGTGCGTGTGCATTTATGCCAGATGCTGATGTCAAGCATTCCTTAATTATTCACTATCTTATTTTTTGAGGCAAGGTCTCTCATCGGCACCTGCGAGTAGCTGATTATGGCAGCCTGACTGGTTTTAGTAAGCCCCAAGCATATCCTATCCCTCCTCCCTGTCCCTCCCCCTCAGCAAGGAGCCATGTCTGTTTTTTATGTGGTACTGGGGATTTAACTCCAGTACTCGTCAAACACGGCAAGTGCTCTGCTGATAAGCTGTGTGTACTTTACTGATGATCCATCTCCTCAGTCAGCTCCCATACTCTGGCGTTTAAAATGAGTGCCTTTGGGGGCTGAAGAGATGGTTCAGCGGTTAAGAACACTTACTGCGCTGGCAAAAGACCCATGTTTGGTTCCCGGTATCCACATCGAGTGGCTCACAGACACCTATAACCCCAGTTTCAGGGAATCTGACGCCCTCTTTTGGCCTGTGCAGAAACCAGCACACACACGGTACACATACAAACAGATACCCACACATGCTTACATAGGTAAAATGAAAAGACGATATCAGAGACGGCTCGGAATTTAAGGCTGTTCGACGCACTCTCCTGGCCTTCATTGGCACCTAGCATGCACACGGTGCACCTACACGTACATCCAGGTGAAACATTCCCATATATAGATAAAAAGTGAGGACACTAAAGGGTGTGATTAACAACGGAAGCTGGCAGTGCCGACCCCAAGGGTCACCTCTCATCTAGTTAAATTCCTGTGTTAACTCAGCTTAACAGAAGACAAGCACATCTCCATCATGCCAAACTATCATGACAGTCCTCTGACTGGGAAGGGCTTGACGTGCTCTACCACTGAGAGGCAAGCTGTTTGCAGACGGTGATTTAACAACACTGGTCCATGAGTGACAGAGAACGTGCCAGAGGCAAATCATAGGAGGATGAAGAAATGTTCTGACTTGGGCTGGGAGGTCGGCTGCTTCACCAGAGAAAAGGTTGGGCCCTCACCAGACAGACACTTCCTATTCTCTCTCCCAGGATAAGCTAAGAAGACGATAGGTATCCACTCTCATGAGTTGGGAGGATGATAATCACGCCTATATTTTGGGAACTAGCTGAGAGCATTTCTATTGCTACAGCAGAATACACAAAGCTGGATCGTTTATAAAGTGAAGTTAAGACTGGGGAGATGGACCAGTGGGCAAAGTGCCTACGGCACAAAGACAGGAATCTGAGTTTGAGCTCCTAGCACCCATAAAAACCCAGGTATGAGGCAGTGACATTTGTAATCCTGGGGGATTATTGGCTGGCCACTATAGCCTGGTTGGCAAGCCTTGGGTTCAAGAGGTCCTGTTTCAAAAAATAAGTTAATAAAGTGGATTACAATAGAAAAGCCACCTAAACTGGGCCTATGCACACAGACACAGGGTTCCTGTACTCATACAGATGCACACACCCTACGCGCACGCACACGTACATCTTAAAAAAGAAAAGTGCATGTTGGCTTTCCCTGACTATGATAAACTACCTGAGACAAAGGAGCGGTTTCTGTTCACAGCTTGGAAGGCTCAATGTGTGGTAGGACTTTGGCAGAAGAACATCTTGAGCTGTGTTGGGGATCTGGAGGGGTAGAACTCACCGATTCCTTTGTGTTGACCTGGAGGTAAAGAGAAAGGAGAGGGCTGGGGTCCCAATATGCCCATCAAAGGCATATCTCCACTGACTGAACTTCTTCCCAGTAGGTGCTACCTCTTACATGTTCAAACTCTAGTGGAAGCCTCTGTAGGTCCATGGCTCTGGAGGCTGGGAATCCCAGAGCATGGCTTCGGCTTCTGCTTTGCCTCTGGTGAGCGTTGGCAACCAGAAGACCTGAGTCAAACTATGCTCACCATGTGATCTAATTATATCTTTATACCCTGTGGGGAAGGAGGCAGCTATATTTGTCTTTTAGGAGAGCAAAGAAGGAGCACAGCTGCTAATCTATCAGACGTGAGCAAGAGGACAGACAGGCTCAGGAGGGCTCTTTGGGGTTTGGGCGTGTTTGTCTGGTTTTGTTGCTTTTCGTTTGTTTCTTTGATGAAGTCCAACTGTGTAGTCCTGATTGCTCTTGAACCAACTGCCCTGCATTATTCTCCCAAGTGTGAGATTACAGGTGTAATTGTAGACACTTAGTAGGCAGAGAGAACATCTGTGAGGGGCAAGGAAGACAAGCAGGTCCCTGGGAAGGAACCTGGTAAATGGTAGAAAGGAGTTGAGACCCATGGATCAGGGCTGAGAGAAGCTCTGCTTTGGCAAAAGATTGTGATTTCTGTCTTCCATTGCAAAGACAGCCTGAAAAGGCCCAGAAAGACTGACAGCTACAGACTGAGAGAGGGCCAAGGAGGGGTAGCAGGGGGTACAGCTCAGTAGAAGAATGCCCAGTACCCTCGGTTCAATCACTGACATGAAAAACAGGTGAACGGACTTCAGATCTGCTGTCACTTCTTAGGAAAGTTCTGGAACCTCTTCTGCACAGCCCTCATATACTCTCTTTCCCCAGTACCAAAACCCTTCAGGAAAGTCTTCAGACCCTGCAACTGACAGCACTTCCCAGCACCACGATCTACCGCATGATGCCCACAGGTTGATCCTACACCTCTTGGTGGGAAGAGCTACATCTCAAGCCAAGAGTGAGTCTGGTGATTCCTGTCATAGCGGAGCTGCTGAGTGGCTTCTGGCCCAGAGACTTAGAAGTCTGCTCTTGCTCTTCGTGTGACCTCACAGGAAATTACAGTCCATCCCACGACACCACACCGAGAGAACACAGGCAGGCTGCGTCCCCCTCCGTTATCCCCACTGTCACTCTGCTGCTGTGCTGGTTCACTGAGGTTAACTTTCACAAGGGGTTCTCATAAGGTAGGTCACTGGCCTCCACTGAGCTTGTGAGGGTTTCTGCTTTTCCAGTAAGCACTCCTAGTCTTTGGTATATAAACCCTGAGCTCTCTAGGCTGCCTGAGTGGAAATTTTTAACAAGCCGTGCCTTCAGCTGCAGAGCCACACAAGATGTGATTTTCCTAACGTGAGTGCTCCTACAGAAGCTAATAGATGGCCATTACCGGGCTCTGGACACAGCCTATTACTCAGTTTGATCTCAACAGCCCTAGCAAAAGGCCCATTTGCAACATTAGCAAACAGCTGGATTTATTATGTCCAGTTCCGTGAATAAGCAGATGGACTGTTGCTGGCACAGACTCCAGGGCTTCCAGCTGAGCGGCTGGTGCTGCCTCTGCGCTCCACTGCTCCTCTTAGCAAGCATCCCCTACTCAAGGCCACCACTTCCTGTCCATCCGCAACACACAGCAAACCCACGGTGCCTCATTGTTTCTGAGACAAGGGAGAAGACAAACAGGGGGAGCCAGCCCAGGTCTAGGCTGAGGGAGGTGGTGTGAAGCAGGGAACGTGAGATTTGACTTAGCTCTACCAGCTCTCCGGCACCACCGCAGGGCCGAGAACTAGGTCAGCAGATGCAGCCAGCTACACGTGCTACTCAGACTCTCCTATCAGAGGAGCAGAAGCATCCCCACACTTAGGCCAGCCGAGGTCCCAGAAACTCAAAAAGAGACTGTAAGGCCACACCACCACTACTGGCTCTGAATAGGTACGACTGAGTGGAAGAAATTCAGAAAGGGTTCTTTGGCTAGAGGAATGGTAACTCTGGAGAAAGTGCCTTTAGCTCCTTCTCAGGCCTCCATGGCCTTCAGTGGAGCAGAAGAAGGAGCCCGTGGACTCGCAGGAGCTCCCTTGCCAATGTCCTCATTGGCTTTAAACAGGTCCTACTCTGCAGCCCTGGCTGACCTGAGATTCACTATGTCGATCAGGCTGACTTTCAGTTCAGACATCTACCTGCCTCTGCCTTCTGAATCCTGAATTAAAGGCGTGCGCCGTCGTGCCTGGCTATATTGGTTATTTGTTTATTGCTATGGTAACATGCCTAACGAGTACACTGTAAGGGTTTATTTTGCTGCAGTTTTAGAGTGGCGTCCATCATGGTGGGGAAGCCTTGGCAGCAGGAACGAGGTGGCTGGTCACATGACTCTGCAGTCAGGAAGTGGACGAAAGCGATGCTCAGCTTGGCCTCCGTCTTATTCAATCTAGGACCGCAGCCCAGAGGATAGGGCTGCCCACACTTAGGGTTGGTCTTCCGCCTCAGCTAACCTAACAGATAACCCTCCACAGACTCTTGCAGAGGTCTGTTCCCCTGGTAAGTCTAATCTCATCCACTGACAGTCAAGACTAACCATCTTACTTGCTAGATGTGGTGGCCCACACTGTAGTGGTGAATTGGTTAATCCTCTTTGGCTCCTGGCAGGTCACATGCACAACACACAAACACACACACACACACACATACATACAAACACACACACACAAACACACACACACAAACACACACACACACACACACAAACACACACACACACACACACACACACACACACACACACACACTATTTTTAATATGCCTTGACTAGCTCAATGGCTGGACATGTCTAAACCTCCAGGGCTAGCAAACACTCCCCTCCGGTGTTCCTGTGTTAACATCTTTTTAAAATCCATATTTCATCTCTGCTACCCCAGAGCCCTGACCTTCCTTTTCCCGGGCAGTTTGGCTGTCTCATGTCCCACAGCAAGCCCTTCATTTGCCTTCCTTAGCGTCCCCACCCATTTTAACCATAATCTTCCTTTTAATGTATTATTATGTTTATCTGTGTCTGTGACTGTATGCACGCTGAAGGAGGCTAGACATGGTCACTGGATTCCCTGGAGCTTGAACCAATGAACACGGCTGCTGGGAACTGAAGTCACGTCCTCTGGAAGAGCAGCAAGTGCTCTTAACCACTGAGCCACCTCTTCAGGCCCCCAACACTCCTTCTAATTTTATTTAACATCTGTCATTACCATAGCAATCTCTAGATTTTCAGACCCCCATGTAGGATGGGGAATGTGATGACGGAAGACTGGTTTCTGCTAGGTTGAGGGCTGTGGCTTTGAGAACAGAGGCCATGTCGCTCTTAGGGGCTGTTACCTACTGTTAGCATGCCCGGCCAACAGCCGCTGAGCTGAGAGGAAAGGTGAGATACAGAAAGGGCAAGTGCTTGGAGAGAGAGGAGGGAGGGAGGATGAGAGGGGAGAGGAGGGAAGAAACAGGAAAGGCACAGGAGAGCAAGCTAACAGAGCCCTGAGTGAGACTGCACCCTGGCTGCTTGTGTGGCGATGGGCCTCTGGGAAGCTGCAGCAAGGAGAAGCTTGTTCCCGACAGCAGGAAAACAAACCTTAACAGCTGCTGCCTCCGAGTGCCAACAAAAGGATGGGCCATGAGGTGCTGAGCCCCAGGGGAGCACACTGATTCGAGCCACAGATTTCTATTTTCTAAGAGGATGGAAGTATGCCTCACAACAGAGGGCTGGCCCTGGCCCATCAGCCTCCCCTGGGGACCCTGTGCCTACAGAGCAGATTCCTGATCATCAGGTAATCACAGGGACCAAGAGACTAATGATGGCAGGTTCATAAGCACAGTCCCTGTAGAATCAATACAATTAGAGTCTGTGCTTATCGTGGAAGACTTCAGTGGAATTTTACCTGAAGCCAAGCTGATGTGGAAACTTGGGGGGGAGGATGGCAGAGAGCAGAAGGTAGCAAGCCAATGCACAGCCTTCTCTAGTGTCTCAGGGAATACGAAAGGGTCGCAATGCTGTTCACTGTTGCTAAAAAAGAGTAATGGAGGGGCCTCAGTACAGGCAGCTCAAGGGACCATGAGAAAAGGGTTCAGGAAGTCTGGACAGAATCCAGAGCAGGGCCAGGCCAAGAACACAAAGCTGGCACCCCATAGAAGGATGGCCCTGTTTGTTCACTCCAATCACAACTGCTCAGTTCCCAGTCCATAAAAGTCCTCACGCTGTGGTGTCTGTTTCTATCTATATCAGCCATAAACCGTACTCCTGAATGTAGAGGTACACAGAGTCCAGAAGTATGCCCACGTTACTCTTACGGCCTTTGTCCTCTTCCTCCTTAGACGTGGAGAGGGGAGAACTTCAGTTTTGTTTGTCAGCCCCTAACTACCTCCTCTGATTGTCACCTTCACCTTCCTGAGAGGTGGGAGTTATGGCCATCTCCACAGATGAGAGTAGCCACCCTGTCCTTTGACCAAGGTCACCCAAGCTGCTTTGTGCTAGAACTGATGAGGACACTTCCTATACTCCAAGCACTGTGGCCCCTTCAGCCGCCCTCACCCAGAACTGAATGAAGCTGGGAGATGGGACACTGCTGCCCAGACACAAGGAGGCAGGATCACTACCTTCACATCTCATTTCAGCTTTCCCGTTAGCAATTAGGCTTTCGTTTACCTCCTTGGCCCAGGTTGACCTTCTACAGCATGTTGAGAAACACCAGTTGGCTCCCCGGGTCTCCAGCAAGCAGAGTTTGTGTAAGGACTTGCCACTTGCCAGCTAGCTTCCCCGGGAACCTCCCCAGGAGCGAGCACACTGCCAGAACACCACGGCTGTTTTCGGTGCAGCATCAGTGGCTACAACCTTGGAATTCAACCTCCAGCTTATTAAAACAACAAATTACCCACCGTGAGAACTGCAGGGCGCATTCAGATGGAAAATGGTGTCTTTTTTTTTTATGACGTGATTTAATTAGGAGCAGTCTCCCCATCCACTCAGTCATCGGAGTAAGGCGGAGAACTCGCTGAGATGAGCAGTTGGTCTCTGCCTCCGGCTCGTCCTTACAGATGCCGCCTCTTGGAGAAGAAAGAGAGGAAACCACATTGGGAACCAATTCAAGCTGGGAGAGACCAGGCCCAAGGGAGATCTGCAGTTTTCAAAGGTCTTTGACTCTGTCATCCAGCTGTGGTGAGGTTCCCTAGGACAGAGAGGGGTGGGTCATGGGAACCTGTGACCTGCCTTCTGGTCCTTGCCCCCAGACACCATATTTTCCATCTACCATGGAGAAAACATGAATTCCAAGGGTCGCTTTGATGGAAGCGAATACATCTGAAGGATGTTTACAGGGAGGAATAGTGGGAGGATGAACCCAGATGGGCCGAGCTTCATGGGCTGAGGCGTTTCTAAAATTGAGTTGGAAATGTGAGTTTTTAAAGTCTGATTTCCATTTTGGACCATTTGGTTTTGACATTTCTGCCGTATCCCATCACACTTCCAACATTCAAATAGATACGGTCTTCACATGTAGATAAATCTGTCAGCCTATGCCCTACACATGGGCCTTCATCCTTACCCTCCTAGATTTGGAAAGAAGCAGGTAAGTATCACCTCCCCTCAATGGCTCTGTGTACGTGTGGGGCGGGGCGAGGTCAGGGGACAACCTTGTTCCTCAGGTGTCACTGCCTCTTTTTCTTTCCTTTTGACACAGGGTCAGGGATTTCCCTGTCTCTGCTTTCCTGCGCTGGGCTTACAGGCATGCTCAGCTTTAGAAACAAAACAAAACACCACCACCACGGGCACTGCAGGTCCTCCTGCTTGTTTGTGGGATGAGCGCGTTACTGAATGAGCCCTCTCCTTAACCCTGGAATAGTTTTATTTTTCAAATTTTCTAGAACAATGGAGTGAGTGAATCTGTTACTGAAGTGTACCTTAATGTTGAATCAAGGTTATGGGCATTTCGTTTGGGAAGAACTCATGGAGAACATGAGTTTTAAATATAATTTAAAAAATTTTGACAGATTTGGGGCTTGCTGTCTGCATATTTAAATTTCTTTCCCAAAGAAAGGCAGAGTCACAGGTTCTTTATAGTCACTTATGAAAAGCACCGTTAGAAACGGGGACCTTCAAAGGGAGGTGTGTCAGAATCACGCTTTTATTTGGGACATGTGAGGACAGCATGGGACTAGTTCACCAGATGACAGCTCAGACTTCACACTGAGCTCACAGTCTATCTGGGGGCGAGAGGGAGGCGGTCCCAGAGAACACTTTTTAAAAAGAAAGGGTCATACATGTTTTGAGTGTGATACTCTGGATGTCAGAGTGGAACACAGTTCTTCTATGGTTCACAGCTTGATATCTGACATCAGGAGATGCAGGATGCACTCTTGGGTCTTCTATTCACTGCCCGGGGTAACCCCTGTCTTATTTAAACATCCATTATCTGTGCAATGAAAATCTTAGGTAAAACTACAGCTTCTGTAAGTCTGTAAATACAGAAAAAATCTGGGGCCTGAGCTCAATGGGAAGAGTGCTTGCCTAGCAGTTACAAGACACACACATGCATGTACACACACACACATATACACACATGCAAGTACACACACATACACACACATATATACACATGCATGTACACATACATACTCACATGTACACACACGTACACATACACATACACACACAAACACACACATACATGCATGTACACACACACATACACAAACGCACACATATACACAGACAGTCAGACATATGTGCAGCAGAGACACACACTCAAGTCTAGGTATACAACATGCTAATCATAATCTGAGTTGAACGTAACAAGGTGACCTACCTTGTCACCTCCGATGTCTCTGGGTGGCAGCTCAGGATTTCCCTAAGATCAGCCCGCTGATCCATCCAACTTCAATTTTGCTGCAGGTTTCATGGAGAGGATATATCAATCTGTGGTGATGTTTCAGAAATAAATGCGTGAAAGATGTATTTACACAATATTACTTTGGCACTGAAATTTGCTTGTGGTCCAAGTACCTCCCCCAAGTGCCTCGCTAGGAAAGGTGGAACAACTTAGTTGCGCTGTTGGGAATGAGCTTCCTGATGCTTCCTGTTCGTGTGGAACCTTGTGTATCACGTTCCTGACTGGAAGTTCCTGCTGCACGCTCTGTCATAAACTACACTTTCTCTGCAGCTGAGCAAGGCCTGACCTTTACCACTGATGGCCACTGTCCAGGCCTCCAGTACAATCCAGCCGTGGCCTGAGCAGGGGCCATGAAAAGCCAGGCCCATCAAAATCTCCTGGAGTGCATTTGTGACAGTCCATCCGGCTTGCTACACATCTTACATGTTATGTCGCTGTGTTCTGGAACCTGTTAGCATCTGAAATAAGAATGTAGTGTGACTTGTGTTCTTTTCCTTATTCACATTGCATGTGTCTCTATGTACATGTTGCGTGGAACCATGTGGAACCATGGGGGCCGGTGGACAGTATTGGATCCCCCTGGAAGAGGTTGTGTTGGGTGTTGGGAACAAAAAACTCAGATCTGGAAAAGAGGTAAGAGCTCTTAAGCACTGAGCTGTCTCTCCAGCCCTGACCTGAAGTCAAACGCTGGGCTTAAACAGGAGATCATGATATTTGCTGATGACCACTCTCTTTTTAGGCTGTGAGCAATCTGATGTTTAGGGTTTAGTCAATTGTTGATTAAATCGATTTACAGTTCTCCAGTAGCAAGAACAGCACCTGGCATATGCTAGGCTCTCAACAAATGCTGTCAAAACTCAATGAATCACTGGAGGGAAATGATATCTAAAATAATACCTAAACTGCTGGTGTTACTATATTCAGACTCACATTCAAATGAATTGAATGTGTGCTATCGAAGGAGCTAATTGTCAGCTGAAGGGACAGTTTAGAGGAGTTTTGGAGGCCACCGAGGCCTCGGACGGCCAAACTGGTTGGCATGACTAACGCAGGCTGTTGCCTGTGTCTGAAGATGAAGCCACATCAGCACGAGACTGTGCATAGCTCACGATGCTTTAGAAGACAGCCATGTAATGGAGTCGAGTGGATGAACAGCCTGTGTTGTGGTGTAGGTGTGAAATGTGTCCCAGAGGCTCTCAGGTTTAGACTTGGCCCCTAGAACCTTTAGAAGGCAGGGCCTAGCTGGAGGGAACAGGTTGTTGTGGGCCAGAACACAGGGTTGTAGCTCGGCCCCATTTCCCACTTCAGCTGTCTAGTTCTGGCTGAACTGTGCTCCCACTACCACAGGCTCAGACCTGATCCTGCCGCCCTGCCTTCCCCACTGTGATGGGCCATGTCTTCTGACCAGTGATCTAGAATAAATATTTTCTAACTTGTTTCTACCCGGTGTTCTATCACAGTGGTGAGTAAAGTAGCTGTGTAACTTACACACCCTGGAGATTCTACTGAAAAGGCTGGCCGCCCTGGATCTAGAACACTCCCCTGGAGCGCGAAAGGGAACTGAGGTGGTGAATGGATCCATACCACAACTAGAACTGCACCCTAGCCCTCTTCTGGCCTCTCATTTTGAATATCACTCCGCATCTTCCCAAGTCACAGGAACACATTTTAAAGCACTGTTGGAGAAGACGCTGAAGTTTCCCTGAGCCTGTTCTATGTTAAGGATCCATCTACGTACTAAAGAGCTGATAGGTGCTATTCCATTTTCCCACTTACACAACAGGGCCTTATTCCAAAGCTCAGGTTGGTTTTCCTGCATTCAGATATTACTAAGCATGTTGGGAGAATGGTGGCTTGAGAGTTTCAAAGTCTTCCCACAGCCTCCAGGAGAAAGCTCACCTTAGAGAGCAAGGGTGGAGTTGCATGACTGCTTCTGTAAGAGATGCCGTGCTGAGATGGTACCTTAGGCACTTGCCTGAGTCCTACAGAGGGAGCCATTCAAAGGTAGAGCTGAATTGTTCCACAGGACTCAGGTAGTCATGGTGTCTGTCGCACCACAGGAATTTGTGGCCTGGAGAGGTCTGTGGTTGTTACCCATGGCTTCCTAGGTTGCACAATCTCTACAACAGAACCCAGTGCTGAAGTGGAACCTTAAAGTCTCTTTGGGAAGTCTGTTGTGTCATAAGGCAGTTGTGGGCACAGAAAATCACCTGTCTTTCTGGAATGCAAATAAAGACAGAGATGAGATGAGCTGCACCCTCCATCCACTCCTCCTGAGACTGGGGAGAACCAACAATTCAAGTGTAGGTTGGTGGACATAGGTGATCTTCGGAGAGCTGCCAAGCTGGCTGGGGAAATGGTCTACTAAGTCCCATAATGGCTGAGTTGAGAGCTATGCCATGACAACCCCAGGTAGTAACCATGGTAGTGACCCCAGGCATAGACACGAAGGAAATGGAAGCACATGCACACAAACACACTTGCCCCTGAAAGTGTAGAGCAGCACTGTTCACAACAACCCAAAGGCAGAACAATCCAACAGCCACCAGCCGGCCAACAGATGAGTAAGTGTGCTGTGTATCAACTGGAATTCCAACTAGCCACCAAGACAGAGGCATGGATGCAAGCTCTAACCTGGGAGATCCTTCATCATGCCACATGGAAGAAGCCTGTCAGAGAGACAGTAGGTCACACTGTCCTATTCCTACAGACGCAGAATAGGGAAATCCAGCTGGCCAGTGACAGCTTAGGGTGTCTGTGGGATGGGGTAAGTAGCTAGAGATGAAGGTTCCTTATCTACATTAACTATTGTATTATTATTAATTATTATTATTATTATTATTATTATTAATTTTATTGTGTGTGCACTGTACCTATGCACATGTGAGGGTGCACACATGCCACTGTGTATGTGTGGAGACGGGAGAAGCCTGGGCAGCCAGCTCTGCTCCCATCATGGAATCTGGTGATATGCATTTATCCTCTGAGTCATTTTGTCAGCCCTGAGGATGCTTTCTGTAGTGACAGACATGTAACACTGACTGTGCTGATGTTGCTAAAGACAAACAGATACCACCACCACCACCACCACCACCACCACCACCACCACCAACAACAACAACAACAACAACAACAAACCTACTGGTTATATTTTTTCTTGTCTGTTTATTTATTTATTCATTTATTTTTAGACAGGTTCTTGCTATGTAGCTCTGGCTAGCCTGGTATTCTCTATGTAGCCCAGGATGGCCTTAAATTTGTAGTGGTTCTCCTGCTTTAGTCTCTCCTGAGTGCTAGGTATAGGCATATACCACTATAATGGTCTGAATATGCTTGGAGCAGGGAGTGGCACTATTAGGAGGTATGGCTTTGTTGGAATAAGTGTGGCCCTGTTGGAGGAAGTGTGTCATTGTGGGTGTGGGGTTTAAGACCCTCATCCTAGCTCCTTGGAAGCCAGTCTTCTGTTTGCCTTTGGGAGCAAGATGTAGAACTCTCAGCTCTTTCTACATTATCCCTGCCTGGATGCTGCTATGCTCCTGCCTAGATGATAATGGACTGAACCTCTGAACCTGTAAGCCGGCCCCAATTAAATGTTGTCCAAGAGCTGCCTTGGTCATGGTGTCTGTTCACAGCAGTAAAACCCTAACTAAGACACCCACTACGCTTAGTTTGGTTGCATATTTTTAATGACTGATTTAACAGTGCTAAGGGGTGAATCCAGAACCTTGCATGTATTAGGAGGTCATTCTACCACTGAGCTACATCTCCAGCCTGGTAAACCTGTAAATGGGTGAGTTAGAACTCTATGGTATGGGGCTGTATTTCATCGAATCTGTTTGAGATGCATATTAATACTGTAACTAAGCCCAGCACACAGGGATGTTCAGGGCCCTGAGAGAAAACAGCTGGCACACTGAAATCAGCTATTATGGAGATTAATGAAGGTCTATTCATAAAGATGTGGGCAGGCTTTGGGAGCCCAGTCAGGGGTGGTGTAGGGTCCTGTGAGCAAAGCGGGGCTGGGGGGAGTCCAGACAGAGTGGCACACAGGGCTGCTTTCCAGGAGAAGGAAGCTACTGCACACAGCAGCCTGGCAGGAGCACAACTCACAACCTCCATCTGTGGAGACCCCACCTGAGCCAAGCCTGAAGACATAGCCTTGGAGGCAGGGCACAGAACAGCTATAACAATCATGGCCACCAATTTAGCTTCCTTTGTTTTGTTCCCTCCAACCAATCCCACTATAGGGCCAGGCTGGGGCACTATATGGACTCTAGCCAGGTGTGGTGTCTCACACGTATCCCAGCACTTGATAGGCTGAAGCAGGAGGGTTGCTGTGAATTTAAGGCCAGCCTGAGCTACAGAAATTGTCTCAGACAAATGACATGGCTGCTGACAAAGCCCATTTTCCTGGAGTAAAATACTTGCAGACTTCTACAGAGATGCCCTGTGCTTCCCTCCAGAGAGGCTGGAGAAAGGACGACAAAACTTTCCCCCATCTGCTTAGAAGGGGATGGGAGAGGGAGGATGGGCAATGGGACAAATCCTGTAGAACCTCAGCTCTGCAGACCAAGTAGAGAAAATACCCAAAGCCCACACTGGTAGGAGGCGAATTCTCCACTTCCTGTTCTGGTAGCACTTGCTGTTCCTTGGTCATTTCCTTTGTCAGCAGCTTTTTCAGGTCCAGATTTGCATTTGGATCACAGTCTGGGAGGGAATGCCTGCCTGCCTGCCTGCCTGCCTGCCTGCCTGCCTGCCTGCCTGCCTGCCTGCCTGCCTGCCTGCCTGCCTGCCTGCCTGCCTGCAGACATTCTGTGGAAAGCCCAGACCTTCCAAGGTTGCAATAGAAGGTTCTGGCTGTAGAATCTGCCCAGCCTGCACTTTGCTATGGTAGCCCCAGAAAAAAAAGCACCACCATCCCTGTTGGGGCTAAGAACCATTCGGAGCCTCCTGCCTTTACAGCAGTTGGTTCTGCATGTACCCCTTCCTCCTGGCTGTCTGAGAATACACCAAGTCTCATTGGGAGTCCTCTTCTCGATCTGTGGAGACTCTAGAGAATGTTATCTGACCTGGTCTGTGGCCATTGGTCTCTGACGACTCATCACCTGGGTGATCATTGCTGCCACTTTCCTGCTGTGTCCTGGTCTGGAAAGTCACCGAAGCTCCGTGAATCCTCAACCCCACCCAGCCCTCAAGGCAGCATCCTAAGAGCCTGGTGCTCTTGGCAAGAGGAAGAACCAGTTGGGTTTTGGAAGTGCGATGATGTCTAGTGCAGTAAAAGGCTCATAGCTCAGCGTACATGCTGCTTTGCTTAGATGCAGTTAAGACACAGATTCCTAAGGCAGTGCAGCTGGATTCTACCACCTAAGGAGCTGGGAACTACTTGGTGTTTTCTGTGAGTCAGAGCCCTTATTGGGGCAAATATGAGACTGCTGGGTTCCTGCTCTCCTGACCCCTGGAGTCAAGTCAGGCAGCCAAATTTAGTCTTCACCTCAGGTGTCCTAACACGGAACCAAACTGGGGCTGGGGGAATGATACACAGGTGTGACAACCACCCCCTCACCTGCTGTGGCTGGAGGTTGTCATGGAAACAAAACCTTCCATTTCCAGGGTGTAGGTAGCCACCTTCTGGGACCTGTGTTCAGACCCATGAACAACAGCCTCTTACTATAAAGCCAGGATTAGCTCGGTGCTGGTGCTGATGGCTCTTTAGGACAAGACCAGGCAACTTCCCACGTCTCTGCTGGCCTTCAAGTGAAAAATGCCTGCTAGAAACTCAGCCTCTTGTTGAAGATTTTCTTGTCTTTTGTTTGAAAGTCAACCACCACAGGCCAGTAAACCTGGGTGTGCTGTCTCTAAAACACACACACCATGTAGGACTGACCCGTTTCACCTGTGAATTTATTCCAAAAGGTGGCAGGACACCTGTCAGTTTCCACCGGTATGCACAGCCGATGCTCACCTAAGGTCTGGACATTGCAAGCCAGAACACCCAGTGGCTACTTAGGTGATGTCAGCTTTTTCTTTGGTGTATTTGGGGCGCTCTCGAGGGAAGACAATACAGCGGGAGGCAGGACCTGATTGTGTGTCCAGCTCACGTGGACATTAAGAAAGCCTGGAGAAGCAATGCTGTAGAGATGGGAGGACTGTGGCGTGCCAGATCGTCTCTCCAAGGGATCTTGAGGGATGCTCAGATTCAGGAGGATCCTAGATCAGAGATCTAGTTTCTCACTTTGATGTATTTTCTTCCATCATTTACAACGCCCCACCTCCTCCACACACACACCTGAGTTTTTTTGAGACAGGCTTTTGCTAAGTGGCCCTGGCTGGCTTAGAATTAGCTATGTGTGTAGAATTTTTAATACTTGTTTTGTGTGAATGTACACTAGTGCAGGTGCATCCAGAAACCAGAAGAGGGCATCAGATCGGGTCACAATGTGGGTGCTGGGATGAGCTCAATCACTGAGCTTTTTCTCCAGTCCTGAAATTTTATTTTTATCCAACTCCCAATTGTTTCTTTCACTCCCACGTATACTGACATTTTTCTCTTCCACTGCTGAAAGCTAAGTGGGAGGGAGGGGAGATTGTAAGTTCAAGGTCATCTTCCAGAGTGAGTTGAAGACCAGTTTAGACCATGAGACCCTATCTCAACACACATACACATACACACACACACACACACACACACCCCAGATGTTTCAGTTTTGTTTTGAATTACTTTTTTTGGTTGACTTTATTTTTGCTGCTTTTGAAACAAGATCTCACCATGAAGCCCAGTCTGGTCTTGTAATCAGGATCCTCCTGCCCCAGCCACCCTGCCTGGTTAATTTTTTTTATTGTTGGTTTTGAGTGAGCATAGCTTGCTCTTTAAAAAGACTAAGAGTAACGCATAACTCTTCAGAAAAAGTCTTGAAGGAAGTCAGGATAATTGCCTTGGCGAAAAAGAGGCTCACTGGACAGAGGAGCTATTTTTAAACCATGGAGGGCTGTCAAGAGGATGAGGGATCCTTGTGCAGCTCTGGAAACAGGACAAGGACTAGGGAGCACTGAGGAGCAGGGAATAATCTGCTCTATCCTTTGAGCATCTCCTTGCAGCAGTGCTGACTAAAAAACCCAGGCAGACAGAAGCACTGGAGGTCCTTAGAGCCACTGCTCAGTGACAGCGCAGACACTGACGTATGGATTATAACTTACTAAATTTTCTTTTACATACACAGGAAGACAGAAAACTGCTGGAGGGTGTCCATCACAGGACACTGTCTCAATGCAGACCTTCATATAGAGGCCAAGGGACTCTGCAGGACTACACTGCAGCTGCCCTCTGCCACCTGCTTGTGCAGGGCACCCGACCTACACAGAGGCTGGTGTCCCCTCCTTGGGAAGCACTCTCCTAGTGGGAAGTGCCTTTGTCTCACTGGCCTCATCTAATCACCAGAAGGGTGATGGGAAATGTGATTTCACCAGACACTACTTTACCCATTGAAGTTGGGCTCTGAGAAAGGGTGGACGAGCATCTCCCACATTCACTTTCTGCTCCTTTCTAGGACAGGGCAGGTCATTCCCCACTCCACAATGCTAACTAAGTAGGGCTGGGACTGCAGCTCACTGAAGGCTGCTCATATAGCACTGGATAAAAGCAAGAGCAAGCCCAACACGAACCCCAGAAGTGACTAAGGACGTGCACACAGTTTGTCAGGGACTGTGCGAGCCCAGCACCAGCACACTGAGGCAATCAGTGACCTCAGGCTCCAGACTGACTCTGGATAGAGACCAGGAAATCTCATCTATGGGATCTGTGTGGACAACCAGCTGTGAGAGCAGGAAATCTCACACTGCATGACCCTGCTGGGGGAGTAATAGCTCAATGAGGACAGAGATAGCAGATGCTGGATGCCCTTGTCACTCTTGGCCTTGCTCAGCCAGGAAAGCAGATGGGCAGCTCCAGAGGCTCCCCAGTCAGAAGTGAGCAGACAGCCTTCCTGCCGAATGCCAGCTGAGGCTGTGGTGCCCAAACGGCCACAGCCCAATGCAGAGGCCCAAGACGGACAACCACAACGGCTTGGTCAGGCCACCCCTGATGGAGAGCAGGCTAGCAGGATGAATAGCCCTCCAGCAGTGAGTGAATAGCCAGGTTGAGCTGCCCACCAGCACAGGCTCAGAGCTCCGTAGAACAAAGCCTAGTCCTACCTCCTGAGTACAAGGATACTGAGATGGCACTGCCTGCTTCTGAGGCCGAGCTCTGTTCTTATACATGATCCCAAGCCCCACGGGAATGAAAGAAGTGTGGTCAGAGGCATAGCATAGGGTCACTTACACTAAACACAAACCATAGGCATCTAGGAAATGGGTCGAAGGGTGAGGGAAGGGAAAGGAATGCTAGAGGCCTCAGATCATAGAGGATGCATCCTGAACAGTATGGCTTCCACGGCATTCTTTCTGCAACCTTCTGGGACCTCAGCCACCTAGAACTTACACATCACGGCTCTTCAGACAGGTGTAGAGAACTTCCCAGTCCACGTTCAACCAATTTAATCCTGGGCTGTCTGAAGATAGGTTTCAGGAAGGCCCAGCAAGGGGCAGGCAGTCAGCTTTCCCTGTCTCTCTCTTGCCCTCAGCAGCCTGCTCCCCCTCCCCAAAGGGTAAAATCAGGGAATCAAAGCTTTGGAGCCCCCCCCTTGGTCCTCCGAGGTGTGAGTGAGTGGAGATATATAACCCCTTGGGCTATCTGCACTTAATTTTATGCCCTCTGGAAGCTGGCAGAGAGCTGAAGTCTCTGTCATTATCTTGTTTTTATATCGAATGCTGCATATGGTGCAGCCAGCTGTGACAGCAGTCTCCAGTCAAAGCCTTTTCCTCAAGAAGAAAAGTGCTGAAGTAGCTGTGACCACTGTGCAGAGTCAGAAAGTCTCACTTTCTGGACAAATGCCTTCCTCCCTTCCTGGGGCTGGGATCACTCCACATACTGTAGGCTGCAAAGGAGCTACTGAGAACTACCACCAAGAAGCTGGGAGAGGGGCTGAAGGGGAGGGAAGCTGAGGTGAGGACGTAACCAATTAATCTTTCAAAATGGGATAGTAGCACTTGGGAGGTTGAAGCAGGAAGATTAAGAATTCAAGGTCAAGGTCATCCTGAACATGGAAGGGAGGTCAAAAACAAGACATGGGACACACAGCACTGTCCTCGCCGGACAGGGCTTTTCAGAAAATACGATTCCCACATAAAAGGGGGACAAGTGAGAAGGGATGTGATGCAGCTGAGAGTGACCCAACTGCCACATCCTAGAGCAGGTTAGCTCCTGAAAAAGTAATGATGGCACCCAATGAGGAGTGAAGCCGGGTCTATAAACATAAGGCACGGCCAGGCTCAAGCCTATGTTCGTGTTTTCAGCATTCCAGAGGGGGGCGGGGCACTAAAGAAAAATAAAGTAGAAGCTGAGTTTTCACTTTAGAATGGAAGTCCGTCAAACTCTGTCTCAGACAGGCGTAAGTCAGGGGACAGTGACCAATGTACACCAAAGGGCCTAGTGAGGTCACAGCGTGGACTCAATGATGCTCCTGCCACAGGTGTCTGATGGGAACCTATGGGAGCCTACAGACCTGCCTGTGTCCTCCTGCCCACCCATCTAGGCCAAGGCCACACCCCATGAGGCGGCAGTCAACTCCACCGCAGCTCAGGCTCAGGCCTGCACTTTCCTGTCATGTGACGCTTCCTCCCATGGAAGCAAGGGTCGGTCACCTGTGGTGGTTCTTATTTGCAATAGTGTTTGTTTTTATAAGAGTTTAAAATAATGCTTCTTGATTTTAAAAGTATGATTTTTCTTTTCACTTTCACCTATTGCATGATTCAAAAAACAATTTGGCGCTGAGGACAGAATCAACCTTGGACCCAAATGCTGCTTTATAGAATATGATTGGTAAATGTATGTCTTAGCTATTAAAACACCAGGAGAATCTAAAAAGATCAGTGTAAGTACTCTTCGAGGTTTGAAAAAATATATATATATGTATATGTATATATATATATATGTATATGTATATATATTTTTAAGTTTGGCTAGGAAAGTAAAGTGCTAAGACTGGGACACAGCCCAAGACGTCTCCAGCTCTCAAGCCAGTCCTACAGGCCACAACAGGCTTTACGAAAATTGGACAGGCAAGTCAGAGACTCTTCCTCAAGTAAAAATTAAAACCTTGGGGCTGGAGATGGCTCAGCAGGTTAGAGCACAGAGGACCCAGGTTCATTTTCCAGCACCACAACTCATAACTGTGGGGGACTCCAGTTTTAGGGGATCCAATACCCTCACACAGACATACACACAGACAAAACACCAATGCATATAAAATAATAATTAAATTAAAAAGTTAAAATCATAATTGAGAAGTTACAAGCTTTGGTTTCTGAGTGTGGCAGTCCTTATACTGCTCTGGGCCCCGAGAGCTATGGTTACCCACACTGGTCACACTGCACTTTCCAGGACACAGGACTGCAGACTGTCTAGAGCCTGCTCCTGGGCAGTGAACAGACCAAGTCTATGAGGTCCATCAATGTAGTTGTCCCACTCCACGCTCATTTTTCTTCAGTGATGAAGAGGTGGACACTCTTTGGAGACTGCAGCATCTGTGCTGCCCGCTCCACACCAACCACAGCAGCCAACCTCTGGGCATCATACTTGGAATACAGCACAGTGCATGTCCATGTGGCCTCCTCTCCTCTGCTGGTGGCTCTCAGCATATTACAGACCTCACTGTAGAAGTGAGGGTATGTTGGCAGTTCGTAGAATATCAGGTTCCTGATGCCTTTTATTGTGTACCTGTGGGAGAGGGAGGGGGCATGAAGAAGCCAGCAGAAGCTGTGCTACCAATGACCTCAAACCATGGACAGAAAGTTACCCTAGAGCTAACGATTTATTTTTGTTGACAACGAAACTGAATTCCTGATACTGAGTACAATAATGACAATAGAAATTTGTATTAAAAATTTCTTGTGGGTAGAACTTGCTGACCTGGAACTTGATAGTAGATTAGGCTGGCCTCAAAACTCACAGGGAACCACCTGCCTCTACCGCCTCTTGAATACAAGTATTAAAGACTGCACCACAATGTCCAACCCAAGTTTTAAACTTGATATTTATTTTATCATCATTTTTTGTATGGGGCAGAATATCACTACAGAGCCCCAGTTGGCTTGGAACTTGTGGTATAAACCAGGCTGGCCTCAACCAGGTGAGCTACAACATCTGATTCTTTTAAAAACAAACTTTTAAATTACATTTATCCCCCTCTCCTTCCCCCGTGTGTGTGTACACCATGGGAGTCAGTTGTCTATGTTTTCACTACGGGAGTCCCAGATACCTTTATTGGCTGGGCTATCTCAACAGCCCTATATTTCTTTAGAGACAAGGTCTTATACTATGACCTAGCCTAAGCTGGCCTTGAACTCTCCATGAAACAAAGGGTGGCCAATGACTCACAATAATCCACCTGCCTCTGCCTCCCAGAATGTTGGAGTTACAGCTGTGTGTCGCCACACCTGTCTGAAATTTACATTTTCCAAGCCCATTCTGCATGGGCTGAAGTAGAGGGAAGGCAGCAGAACAGGTGTCAGAGGAATGGCTCCTCGAGTGAGGGACTGTCCACTGAGCCTGATAACCTGAGTTCCACCCTGTGAGTTCAATCCCTGGAGTCTACACACCATAAAAGAACTGATCCATAAAGATAGCTTTCTGATTGCCCCTGTGCACACACACACCAGATAAAAATTAAAAAAGAAAAAAATTCTGCCAGAAAAACTGTGCACTTAATATTCCCTTCATCATCAGGTACAACAGGGATGAGGTCAGAGCCATAAAGTCACCTATACCAATGCCAATAGCACCTGCTGGTCCTTTCCAGCGCCTTCTGAGATCCTGCCTGAGGCTCCACTCAGCACAGGACAGAGCAGGACAGAGCGGTTTCAGCAGCTCACAAATGCCCACCTCATTCCCTGCAGCACCGTGGGGTAGGAGGTTCAGCTGCAGACACTCACTGAACAGCCGGAGTCAAGGCTGAATGTCCCTCTGGGACCCAGCAACAGACGTGCTGACAGACATGCTGACAGACGTGCTGCCAAGGCTCTGAACTTCCTGTTAGAGTGTCTGGTGCACAAAACGTCGCTTACAGATGACAGCCTTTCCTTTATTTCAACTCATCTGGAGACCTCCCTGGATATAGTTTGCTTAAAAAATTTGTGTCTATGTGTGTGTGTGAGAGAGTATGTATTATGTACTGTGTGTGTAGAAGTCAGAAGAGGGCAGGATCCCCTAGAGCTGAAATTACAGACGGGTGTGGCCATCATGTATGTGGGTGTTGGAAATCAA
Organism: Rattus rattus; assembly: GCF_011064425.1. NCBI lineage: Eukaryota > Metazoa > Chordata > Mammalia > Rodentia > Muridae > Rattus > Rattus rattus. The sequence continues at coordinate 71,094,507 of NC_046163.1, forward strand.
ATCCCATGCTCTTATACCCAATGAACCATCTTTCCAGCCCCTCTTTCACCTTTCAAGTATCCCCTTCCCACACTAAAGAATCTGTAGTGACTTGAGGGACACTGCCCTAACGTGACAGAAAGATGAACAGCAAGCAGGTGTGATGATGCACACCTGTGATGTCAGCACTTGGAGGTGGAGGTAGGAGGGTCAGAAGAACATCCTCAGCTACAGGAGTGCTTGAAGCCAGCCTGTGCTACATGGGCCCCTGCCTTAAAGACAAAACCAAATAACCGCACAAAAAGTTACCACTACCACTAAAGCCCCACTGAGTCCCACTTTAGCAGTGACCACTGATGTTCAGAAATGATGCAATATTTGCACAGAACCTACCTCCTTCTGTCCTGACACTGGTGTACCCAGAATTCATCAGCACTTCAGACACCAAGCTAAGCCCTCTATCTGCTATAGGAATGTGTTTGAATCCTGTGGTAGATGGAATGTCGCTATGGCAACTACCAAATCCAGACAAGACTAAAACTGCCACCCACACTACTGGCCAGTAGACCAGGTGCATCTGACCATAAGGCCAATTCAGCTCACAGTGTTTGCAAACGAAACCACAGAGAACACAGAGAAGCAAGGAAAAGACCCTGTCACTCTGTGTGTGAGGCTGGAGGGGTGGGGCTGTGGAGAAGATGCAGAAGGGCAAGGCCAGGGCACACACTTTTAGCTGTAGGCAGCTGCTATGGTAATAAGTTTTCCTTTCAAAACCCACTGTAAAGCAGCAAGCAGGTGGGTATATCCTCAGAATATGCGTGTGGATAGGCTTGCAGAACTGTGCACACAGTATGCCAAGGAACCGGGACAAGCTGGTTTCAGCACTCCTCTATCGTGCCTAAGACCATAGATGCTCAGTTCTGTCATGTGTAGCATTTGCACAGAGCCTGATACTTCTGTACACTTTGAGTTACCTCTTGTGAAGAGCTACTAAACTACGGCTAAGAGCACTCACAAGAGCACCCAAGTTTGGTTCCCAGCACCCACACGCCAGGCCACAACTGTCCATGCCTCCCATTTTAGGGGTTCTGATGCCCTCTGGAGGCAGCAGGCACACACATATGCACACTCATGTATATGAAATAAATTTTTAAAAACTGCATTGTTTAGAGAACAATGATAAGACAGAAATCTGCACTTCAGTACTGATATACATCCTTCTTTCAATATATGGTTGGTTAAATCTGAGAATAGAGAACCCACAGATATGAAGGGATCCTCATAACCAAAAAAAAAAAAACTGAAGAAAAAAAGAACTATATGCTCATTAACAGGAAATAAGGTCTGTTTCATAATTAAAGAACCAATCAGTTATATACTGCAAATACTGTATAGAGTATGTACTAACTCATCAGAATGTCTTTTACCATGGGAACACCTACCAGACCCACCTAGCATTCATCACTTCTAGAACCTGGACTCATACAAGTGCAGGAAGGACCAGTCCCACCCCAGCAGCCATGCTGAATGCCCAGCAGCCTACATCTAGTTTACAACTTGTCCATAGCCTGAGATCTGCACCACTGCAGCAATGGGCAGCAAAAGTACAATGAGTCACCCGGGAAGAAGAGTCATGAGCAAACACCCACCCAGCTCTAAGGAGCCTTCATTCCCCTCAACACTGTCAACCATCCTGCTGGACAGACACTACTATGACAGACAGAGCCAGTCCAGCAACCTAAGGCACCTCAATCCTGTAACACACAACTTGTAAGAAGAAAAGGGCCAGTTTTAGAGAGGTGTTGGGCACAAATAGAGTGAAGGCTTTTATCTGTCCCTGAAGGGCTCACTGCATTTTGCCCCTTGGGTTCGGCCCCCTCCACTTGTTCTTGTAACAGGAACCCCGGAGGAGAAGCTGGGGCCCTGACCTTGCTGCTGTCTGCTTCCTGGGAGTGCTCTTCCTTCACTGTCACTTGTAACAAATCCATCTTTACTTTTGCTTTTCTGTCTTACTCAGCTGTCTGAAGGCAGGCCTGAGACACGGAGAACCTGGACATGAAATCACAGACCCTTGAGACGCCCTCTAATAGCACACACTCTAATGCCAGGCTGAGCTCAGGGGAAGAGAGCCTGCCCAGCACATGCAAGGCCCTGAGCTCCATCTCTAGACATGCCTTCTGGTGTTTTCATCTTTCAGGTTAAATACAAAACTGGATCCAAAGAAATTACAAAACAAAATGCTTACTGTGTCCTTGGTAACTTGCCTGTTTGTTCTGTTTTGAGACAAGGTTTCTCTCTGTAGCTCTGTAGACCAGGCTAGCTTCAAATTCAGAGATGTGAATGCCTCTGCCTCCCTGAGAACTGGGATTAAAGGTGATCTTTATATGCTCAATTGTGTTGTCTGCATGTGTACATGTAGACCAGCAGAAGGCACTGGACTGAGAGCTGCTATGTGGGTGTTGGGAATCAAACTCAGGACCTCTGGAAGAGCAGCCGGTACTCTTAACCACTGAGCCATCTCTCCAGCCCCTCCTTGGTAGTGGTTTGTCTTGTAGAATCCCCGAGGTCATTAGCCATGGCAGAGATGTATGTGTACACTCCTGCACGCACTGTTACCCATCTTCACCCCGAGAGACATGTGAGCCTGGCAAGCATGCGGCACAGGCTGAGACTTGTCCTTACACCGTGCTGTCTGTACACTATGGTTCAGACTTGATCTGAAGGTCAACAGTGTTGCATGGGTCACACATGCCCTTGCCTTGAAAAGCAGTGCCTAGCCCAGTTTAAAAACTTGAAATGGCTATAATCACACAGAAAAAATTTCCAGCCACGCAGACAGTATGCCTCCATTTGATAGAATGATGGAAAGCTAAGACCTTCAGTAAGTATAACTCCACTGTCAATGGAAATAACTCTCTGAAACAATGCAGCCAGCAGCAGGAACTTATGAGCTCCCTGGCCAAGCAGCACAGACTGTCCAGAATAAAGCCAGAAACAAACATACCTATTTTTGAGCAATTTATTACATGTAATGCTACATCTTTGTGTAACACTAAAATATTAATGTCATCATGCCTAATCTGCTGAGCCCACGTAGGCTGCTAGGGTTCCTCCCCCATCATCCAGGAAAACACACACATTTGGAAAACAGCTCTCTGAACCTCGAATGAATGAAAAGGCCCACGAGGTCATGGTGCATGGCTGACTGTCCCTCAAACCTTGGAGGGCTTTGTGTGCCTGGCAGACCCTTGTTGGTATACATTATGGCAATTTAATAGAGCAGAAATATCAGCCAAGTGTGAAGATACGTGTCTGTAATCTCGGCAGTTGGGAGGCAGAAGCCGGAGGATCAGGAGTTTAAGGCTAGCCTTGGCTAAATAGATACTTTGAGATTTTCTTGGGTTAAATAAAATCTTGTCTCAACAAAATGAAATAAAAACAAAAACAAAATAAAAACAGGAAAGTCAAAAATCCCACCATAAGAAACTGGAAAGAAGGATTTGGACTCAGTTCCCATCGCTGTAGTAAATCATTAGAGATCTGCATCTGGCTGCAGGACACCTGATGGGGACTTGGGCACATAAAGCTCAACTGTCTGGAAAACTGGGTGTAGCTCTGCTTCTACCATATGGGTCTTGGGAACTGAGTTCAGGACATAGCCATCTAGCAGGTCCAGGACGCTATTATTAACTACCAAGCAAATTAGGATTTAAAAAGCAATAGCAAAAAGTAGCCAAGAAGTTCTGTTAGTGACCTGGCAGTAAATCTAAGCACACATTGAAATCCTAAAATTACTCAATCCTGAGTCCTTTGAGACTTCTCTACTGCTACCATCAAGGGGCCCAGAACTTTCTAGGGTAACAGCCACCTGGGCCTGCCTCCTCAGGGGTGCAATCAGCGCTCAGCATCCACCTCCCCAAGCTTTCCTGTGCTGATCTTGTTCTGCTCTTCAAGCGTGCACTGGCTTCTGTGAGGTGTTGAACCACAGCTGCATTCCAGACCACGCAGAGCTCAAGCTTTAGTTTCTAACCTGCCCAACAACACCCAACCAGTGAACCACCAGCCGACACACAGAGTCTACCATCACCAGCCCCTGTGGCTTTTCCACAGAGCAGAGGCAAGGGACACATGCACAGCCCCACAGAGCCCACCCGGGCCCCTTGGCAGGCAGAAGCCATTACTGTCTCACCTTTTGTAGAAATGGAAGCGTTCTGTGAGGAGCAGAAACTGCTTCTCTCCTTGGAGAAAGAAGTGTCGAGCCCTGGAGACGCCAGACCTCTGTGTATACTCACAGATGTGTGTAAAGTTCAGTTCTTCTTTCTTGAAGTAATTTCGGAGACGAACAAAGTCAAAGTAGGAGGGGACATAGATGAGGGTGTGAGACATGACAGCATCCCGGTACTGAGGCAGAATCTTGTTTATGAAAAAGTGAAACCTGATTAGGAAAGGCCAAGGACAAGGTTAACAGTCTACAGCTGAACACACAGTAGGGCAGCCACAGTGTGGGTCAGCAAGCCACTGCCCAGGAGATCCCCTGTGGCCGAAGATACCTTCTTCTCAAAGACTATATAAAACTGATAAACACGTAGAAAATGAGGTGCTAACAGTTACGCGTAAAGGCAGACTTGGTTCCATATACACCAGAGAACTAACGTAGTTCACTCGCCCCTCACTCACTCAGCAGCAAATAAGCCTTGCCTGTCTGAGACACAACAAGCACAACAGGCCCACCAGACAATTCGCTCTCTCTGAAGGGCATGACATATTTCATAGGCCATAGCAGCAATGGCCCTGACCTTGCTTCTAGCTGTAATACGAAGACCAAGCCCCAGTTTGTACCTGGCTTGATTCCTTCTCTATCAAGGGCATGGCTGAGTTCAGTTTGGGGACCTAGTTGATAATCAGTAATTACTCCGTTCAGTGCTAAACCAGGTCTCTATGGGTGTGGGTAGGGTTACCTGGCATCGATCACTGAAGCTAGGTCTTGTGCTTCCATTCTCTGGAAGACGTGAGGTAGCTGCACCAACACATGACTGATGGAACCCGTCATGGGGACATTCCTCACGGCCACCTGTCAGGAGGTAAGAGTTTCAGGAGGCAGGCATCCCTTGTTGATCACGTGCCATTACCTCTGTCATTTCATGACCCAACCCAGCCCGTGCTTCAGGACGATCTGAGGACAGAGGACTCACTTGGCCTTGAGCGTTGACACAGTGCTTGTTGAACACAGAGTTGATCTGGGCATCCTGCAGGGCACCAAAGAGCAGAGTCTGACGGTAATACTTGGACCAGTTATTGAGGCTCCACATGCGTACTCTAGAGAAGTTCACCCCATGTGAGTCCAAGGGTAACAGGTTCATGTGGTTCATCAAATGCTTGGAAAAAAATAAGCCATATTAGCGTCTACAGAGCACATGTGTTGGGCACCAGTAAGCATTTATAATCCATCATCCCCTTTACCCCATGAAGCATGTGTTACCATCTCCCAAGTGACAGTAGAAAAATAGGGCTCAGATGGTGACCTGCTCAAGGTCAGCAGAACTCTAGTAAGAAACTAAGCACGGATTGGTCATCCCCAGGCTCTTCCAAAGAACATAGGCTAGCTATTGGAACATTCACTCCTTTAAAAGGAATTTTTACAATTAGGCATAGTGGGGCACTCCTGAAACCCCAGCAGTCTGGAGGATGAGAGGCCAGGATGGGCTACATCGTGAGTTTTGAGATCAGCTTAGGCTGCAGAGTGAGACTGTCTCAAAGACCACAAAAACTACTGAAGGGAACAGTGGGAGGGGGAGAGAATTGTCAGACGGGGTGAACACAGCAAGACACACAAGCATGAAAGGGTCACAAAAAACCCATCACTTTACATGTTGACAGAGAAAACCCAATAACATAGAAAGTGTAAAGAAACACGGCTCATGTAAATAAGGAACTTGTGAAACGCAGCCTGGTTACTTTGGGTGCTGTTGTCCCAGACTTGGACAAAAAGGGAAGTCACATGGGAAGCACAACCTCTGTCCTTCAATGACTGGATCTCAAAACAGTGACGGGGATGGCTTAGTGACAGATTTTTGCTGACCATGCCCAAGACCCTATGTTCAATTCCCTGTATAACAACAGAAAACTAAAACACCACCACTAGCAGCTAAGAGCTGTGACACCTGCTCTGGCTCAGAATAAAGAATATGCTACCCATCAACAGACCTTTCCTGGGTTCATTCTTCCTTGAGACAGGTAGGCTCTTGCTGTATAAACGCTACCTGGCTGGGAATCCTGTATTCCAGTGGCCATGAACTTACCTTAATCCTGCTTCAGCTCCCAAGTGTCAGGCTTACAGGAGTGAGTCACACACCTGGTTTGCCTTACTCATTTCAGCTGCACTTTAACACACTGTGGGATACACTCCAAGGGCCCCAACTGCTACACGTCTGTTTCCACTCTGTAACTATCAACTGTCCTTGATGTACCCAAAGTCGCTGCAAACTCCTAGGTCTTTAGGTGGAAGTAGAGGTGAGCTGTCATCTGCCTTAGGAGCACCACAGCTCTGAGGTAAGAAGAGTCCACTGTCCACAAAACTGGAGCCTGAGGAAACACTTACAAGTCCCTGTGAGACACTAGTCAGGGCTGAGAGAGGACCTGTGGTTCTTCCAGAGGACTGAGGTTGTTTCTAGAACCCATACTGGGCGGCTCCTTTCCAGGGGATCATATGCCTTCTTCTGGCACTCAGACAAGTGACATACAAACATGCAAATGAAACTTTTAAAAATCTTGAAAAAAAAAACAACCCAACCAACGAGAAATATTAGGCAGCTGGGTATATATGCACATCTATAAAACCAGCACTCCATTCCAAATGCTAAGGCAGGAAGGTGGGGTGTAAGGACAGCCTGGGCTACACAGCAAGCCCTTGCCCCTTTCCAAAGAAACTCTACGTCATGTTTTCCCATCCTGATGTGAGGGCGTGAGGAGGATTTCCGTCCACCTAACTATCCTTACTAGAAAGAGACTTTTGAAGGGCAGAAATCTTTTGGGGAAATTTGAAAACAATAAAGAATTTCCCCCTCTCTGGTAGTTTAACAATTGACTGCCCTGTTGGTAGAAGAGAACAGAAGAATTTCATAAACTGGGAGATGTGGAGTGACTCCTACTTCCAAACCAAGGGGTGGGCTATCTCTGAGACACAGCTATGCTCACCAAGCCGACTTAGTTGTGCCACAAACAGCTGTTTTAGACTTCATCCAATGTGTACTGAGCAGGGGAGCCCAACATTACCAATGTCCCCACAGGGGAAGCCCAGCATTACCAAGACATGTTCCCAGTTCTGCATCAGGTAAATGTCAGCCTGGTCAATGATCAGAAGCTCAATAGAAGACAGGAAGTCAAAATCTCTCTTCTTCTCTCCTTCACCACCAATGATGGTCCTCAAGCCCAGTGGGGAGGCAATGAGGATGTCAGAGGAGTAAAACGGGGCGTAGAGACGGATGCTCCTCTGAAGTATCGCCACTCCTGAAAAACAGCATTTGTCAACTCCCTTGCCAGCCTTGAGTATTGTCACAGGTGCTGTACCCTAGGCTGGACTCTCTTTAATGTACAAAATGTTGGCTTCTAATCCCCAGGTTCCTGTCCATGCTCAGTAAATGTTTGTAAATGAGGCCCAATATTAGCAATGGACACTTTCCCAAGAACTTAAAACACACAAAGGTAAGGGAGCTGGAAGAGACAGGCTCAGCCATGAAGGCTGGGTGGGCGTCATCCACCCAGGACGGAGACCAAGCCTCCCCGCACACACGGAGTTTTCTCAGCCAACCACATCATTTCCACAAGGCCTTTCTACATGGTCTTGGAGTCTCCACCCACAAACCAAGGCAGGTGGCCTCAAAAGCACACAGTTCTGATAAAAGACTGAGTCAGGGACCCCTCCAGCTTCCCTAAGGACCTCCACCTTGACAGGAACCATTACCAATCCTGAAGTGGTCATCAATATTGCCCACGAACACAGCTTCATAATCCTCAGGCCTCTTCAGGTTGGGAGGTCTCTCCTCAGGGTCAGATCCATACTCCCCCTGAAACCTCTTTTTATTGCTTACAATGATTTTCTTCTTGCTGTCCCCCTCAAGGAGGCTGATGAAGAGCTGGACCACCCGAAGGGCAGCTTCCCGGAAGGGCACCACTATAAGTACCTGTGGGAGGCAATGGCAGGCCAGAGGTTAAGTTCTGGACAAAATACCTGGCTAGGTACCTGAAGCCAAGTGTCTCCTGAATTCACACAACCCCATCCTATGAACTTTTAGCCCCATGGCTCTATGGGAGACATTTCTCAAGCAAAACTGGGAAATACCTTTCAGTTTAAGGCAATGTCCATATCAGCAATGGAAGCTCAGACACAGAAATAAATTAGGATCTTTGAGGGCAAAGTAAGATCCACTCAAACAAACACACAGTGTAGTAGTTTGAATGAGAATGGCTCTGATAGGCTTATGTAATTAAATGCTTGGTCCCCAGTTGGTGGAACTGTTTAGGAAGGATTAGGAGGTGTGGCCTTGTTGGCAGTGTTGTGTCCCCTGAGGGTGGGCTCAGAAGATTTCTGACATTCTGCATGTGCCGCTCTTTTCCTGCAGCCATCGCTGTTCTACCCTCAGACTGTGCCCCTCTGAACCTGTTAAGTCCAATTAAATGCTTTTGATATGTTTCCGTAGTCATGATGTTGTGTCACACCAATAAAAAAGTAAGAGACAGAGAAAGAAAAAAATATAGAAGAGGATTAACAAACCACTATTTTATTTTATTTTATTTTACTAGTATATTCTCTAGAATAGTTTTTGAATCCAGTGATGACAAATTTCTGAACTGGAAAAATAGGAGTCAATTTTTCAAGCCTCATTAAAATGCTTCAGGATGGTGGGTAAAAGAGGACGCAGTGGTTTAGAGCACCTACTGCTCCTGCAAAGGACCAGAATTTGGCTCCCATCATTCACCCCATGGCCCACAGCCAACCTACCTCCAGTCCCACGGGATCTGACTTCCATAGGCATAAGGCATGCATGTGGTGCATATACATACATGCTGGCAAAACACCCATACACATAAAATTAAATAAATCAGGCCTGGAGAGATGGCTCAGCAGTTAAGAGCACTGAGTGTTTTTCCAGAGGTCCTGAGTTCAATTCCCAGCAACTACATGGTGACTCACAACCATTTGTAATGGAATCCAATGCCCTCTTCTGGTGTCTGAAGACAGCTACAGTACACTCACATACAATAAATAAATAAACATTTAAAAAAATTAAATAGATCTAAAAATAAATATGTAATGTTTCTGCTGAACAGAAAATCAGAAGATGCTTAATAAAGAGCTAATTTCTAACTACCTATTATTCTTGTGCAAATACTAGACTCAATGGTGTGACCCTAGTCAAACCATTACATTCCAATCATAAACCTGATTCTCCTATAGAGCACACACAGAGATAGACAGCCTCAACTGTTACACCCACGCATCTGAGGCAGCCTCCTAGAAATGCAACCAGCTGGTCAAAGAAGTAAGCAATTGCCCTGTATGCCAGACCACGATTTAAGAGGCTGGATTACTGTCCTAGTGGTGACACTAAGTAATGTCCACACTTTGTCTCCCCAGCTATCAAAATGCCAGACTGAAAAAACTTCAAAGAGCCACATCAATATTTAAACCCTTGCATCCTGATGAAGTCAACAGAAGTCTGAAAACATGAACACGACTTTCATGCAAAGAGACAGGTAGAGCAGGTGTGAGACCAAAGCCTGGCCTCAGTATCAGGAAAAATGTGCACAGAATTAAATTCATTTCCTTTGCTACTAAAACTTCTGTAGGAAGCCAGAGGTCAGACTAGAGAGCACAAGTAAATACAATCTTTAAGCAGAAGGAACCTTACAGCGAAACAGGGACCTCTGTTTGAAGGTGTCTCTGTGTGGCTTGGTGGAAGGCCTGACTCTAGCCCACCTCTGTTACTCTTTCCCCTTTGCAGGGGCCTTCTAGGAATCTGTGTTCATAGAAGTTGTCCCATATAGGGACCAGATTAAAAAGTTCATTGGGTTCTAGTGAGCCAAAGTCACCAAGAAGAAACCACCAGCAATGGGGTGCTTATGTGTGCTTGGGGTTCATCCCTGAGAGAATCTGAGCCCCTTTCACTGTCCTGTATTGCCTGACCCACTCAATGCTTACCCAAGGATTCACTCACTAGTCAGCTGTCAACACACTCATGACTCAGCAGTGCCCCACGGCCTTCCTGACAGCAACTCTTCTGTTGCCACTCACCTTGGGCCTGGTGAGCCCCTGGTCCCTGAAGTCATCATCGTCACCCACCCCGAGTTTCTGGGTCCGGCGCCTGCTGTTGTTAGCCAGCACTTGAGCATTGGCTTTGAGGACGTGGTTTATGGCATGCAGGCAGTACACATGGCGGACTTCTTCTCCATTCTTCAGGGCAGTCCTCTCAGGGTAGAACAGGTCCCGGTAAGAATTCATAATCAAGAACAGCTCTTTCTGGAGTGGGGTAAAGCAGCTACTTGATTTTTGAGGACCAGGACCAGATAGAAATTGGCTGTTGGTTTTTGCCCAGGTGGATTCTAGGGGCTTCTGAAGATGAAGTGACTTTAGGTCAATATCCTTTGGAGGTTTAAATGTTTCCATCTTCTGGAACTTTGATGAAAAGACAAGATGTCCCAGGACTGGCCACTAGGGGCAGACAGATCAAGAGAACTAGGTGAGACATGAGTAACAACACCAACAACACTGGGCATTCAGAGTACTCATGACTCACAGATCATCCCCCTTCCATCACCCAGAGGCAAGAGGGTACAGACAACAGTTATAGAAGTAGTGGACAGCTTGAAGCCTGACTTCATACCTGAGCTGTCACTGGTGTTTCCCTCACTGTTCCAAGGAACTTATCTAGAGAAAGTCAAATTTGCTTTAGAGTTGCTTAAGTGTGATAAGTCACAAGGTGTGTCTGTCTTAGAATTGATCCCTCCTCTCCCTTCCTCACTCTCCATTGCCCCCCACACCTTGCTTTCTTGCTGAGACATGCCCAGTAGGACCCAAGGAATGCTACTTTGTGAAACCAATGTTTAGAAATTTTTCAGTGTCAAAAAAACTATCAATCTAAAATTACACTAACTTTAGCAGTAAAAGAAATGAGGCACAGAAGCTGGGCAGCCTGGTGACTCTCCAGGGACCTGTGCTCAATGAGGCTCACCTCAGAGTCCCACCCTGGTGACTCCACTTACTCAACAGTGAACTGACAAGCTCCCAAAAACAGAGACGAGCTCAGGAGTTATGGGGATAGGAATGAGGAGTGTGAAAGTGGGTATGGTGAAAAGGAGCAACAGGGCCAGGGATGGTACCATACAGTGCTGGGGAGGCAGAGGCAGGCGGATCTCTTGAGATTTAGAGGCCAGCCAGGACTACATAGTGAGACTCTGCTAGTGAGACCACACAGTGCTGGAGAGTTCCAAAACCTGACTATGCTGGTAGGAATGGACTGTGTAAGACGACAATGTACGGAAAATCTGAGTCTAGGAATGCGATGGCATGGGAGACAGAGTACTTAGCCTGGCATGCAGCAGTAAATCGCATCTTTGTCCATTTTCTGGTTGCGACACTGTACTGTACTCTGCTACATGGTACCATGGGCCAAACTGGCAAAAAGTACAACAAACATCTCTGACTGACTTCTTACACCCAAACATGTGCCTGCAATTACCTCAACTGCACACCCATGATCCTAACACTTGGGAGGCTGAGGCTAGAGGACTGACTCAAGCTCCATGTCTGCCAAAATGAGACTCATGAATAACTAATATATGCCAATGAGCCACAGACCAGTCTAGGGCTCTCCTGTGCCTGGGAAACAAGCAGTGCGTACTTTCAGTTGCTCGGTAGCTGGAGGGCTTGAGGCGGCAGCTTGAATTTCCTTTTCTTTCAGTTCTTTGTTGATGTGTTGTTGAAACGGATCTAATGCAGAACACAGTGATCAGCACAGTGTCAGACTCATCTCTAGTCACCTGGAAAATGACAAGTTCATCTCTGGTCTCTGTTGAGACTGACCTGCGAATCTTCCCAGTGTTGATTCACCCTTCTTTCCAGCCCGGTCCCCATCCTTCAGCACCATAACCACATCTGAGGAGCTGAGCCTTGGAAGTGCACACTCATCACATGGCATCTCAGCCCCAAGTTCAGGCTTTTACCATGGCACCTAAACCTACCTCTTCAGTGATTTCTGAACACAGCCCTAAATTCTGCTTATGAGTCTTTCCTTTGCAGCCATTCCGCATTCAGCTGTGCAGTACTATACTTTCACAGGAAGTGCTCCACAGGGGTCTACTGTGCCAAGCAGAGCATGGCTCCAGAGAGAGGCTAGAGCTGGTTCCCTGTGGAGAGCCACAGCGCTCTGAGCCCCTTCCATGTGTCGTTCATCCAAACAAGCCAGCACATGTTCCTGTCTTAACTGGTGATGGCGAGACACATCTGAGAGCAGGCTCCATGCAGTCTGCACAGCAAGACACATTAACTATCCTCAGTATTCGCCTGAACTAGCAGATGACACCCATGTTCCCCCTTGCATGTCGATGACCCTCAGCTCTGTAATGGCCGTCTGCCTACTGCACTCAGGTGACTCCCACCGTCCCTCTGTGCTTTCTCATTCAGAAGTAGAGTGAAGTGGGTTACCTGCTCAAGGGTTCACAGGACATGGACCTGCAGTAAATACCAAGAACACAAGCAACAACATCAGGGAAGCCTAGGCCAACCTATCTGCACAGCCGATGTGCAAGGGCTTCAGAGTAGCCAGCTTCCTGCTTCTGTCTAGGCCCCCACGCTGTCACGGTTCACAGCTAGAATGTGGTTTCTGCTAAGATTCCACAAATTCTACCTCTACTTCTCCTCTCACATAAGTCAGCAGATCGAACTAGGTCACGTAAGGACTCAGCTTCACCCACGCTGAAGTGCAGCTACAGAAAACTGGGAAAGGCAGAGAAGACTGACACCAGCTTGGCCTTCCCACCAGCACGGACTGATATTACAGAACCCCATGTGCAGCTGGCCGCCATTTGATCACAGACATGGTGACCATGGATGTTGGGGGTGGTGGCTTTGGGGCTCCTCCTAGTAACGAGAACACTCAGACTGGCCATTTCTATTCTGAAAAGGTACTGTTCCAATGAAGAAGGGTGGATGAGGGGGGAAGAGCAGTCTAGAGACTGGAGGCCTGGGAACTGGCCTCCCCACTTCCCCCTTCAACCTCTACTCCAACCACTCAGTCCTCACCTCCACGCTACCTCCTGAAAAGCACAAACATGTGAGAAATATCTCCTCCAGCTCCCTGTGGGGTCACTAGCTAACTGGTTCTACTGCACTCCCTCAGTCCAGCGACTAAACTCAATCAATGCACAGCCCTGCCACAATAGAAGGTTGGGGCAACAGGAGCCGCTCTCACCTTGGGATGTTCTCTGGGAATAACTGCCCCCACTCTCCTCTTCTAGAAAATTGGTTTCCAGGCTGAACAGTGACTCGTGTTTCACATCTGTGAATTCCTCTGAAGATTTCTGTGATGCACCAGGTGGCTCTTCACCATCTTTTCCTTTTGAGTTGTCAGCCAGAGACATATCTGAAACAATGAAAAACATTCTGTCAAATTTATGGGGTATGGTGGAACTTGAGGGGTTCCAGGCCAGCCTGGTCAAAATAGCAATTTCTAGACAGCCAGGCCTACAGAGTGAAATGTTTCAAAAATAAACAAAATAATTTACTCATAATGAAATGTTGACAAAATCAAACACTAATGCTCAATGCAGCATGTATGTATATATTGAGACAAGGTTTTCTCTGTGTAGCCCTGGCTGTCCTAGAATTCCCTTTGAAGACCAGGCTGGCTTCAAACTCAAGGAGATCAGCCAGCCTACCTCTGCCTCCTGAGTACTGGGATTAAAAGTGTGCACCATTATTCTTAAACAATTAGGTAATACAGTGAATGCGACCTTTCAGAATTAAGTCTGATTGCAGACCTGAGTGAAGTAATTCTGTAACTAAGCTGGGCTTCAGGCCTGGAGTGTGCTTCAACTTGACTCGGGAAATCACTAGATTAAACTTATGTTCCAAATGGTGCATTTCCAGGCAGGAAGTCAAGTGAGTGTTTCAGTTTTTGGATCAGGGTCTTCTGTGGTTTAGTGTCTTAACTGACTCACTATTAGCTCAGGACGACACCTTGAGCTTCTGGTCCTCCCATGTCTGGCCCCTGCCTGCTAGGATTACGGTCATGCGCCATCCCTGCCTGGTAAATGCAGTGCTGAGTGAGGATGGAACTGGGCCTCTAGGCATGCTAGGCAGACACTACCAGCTGAGTCGTCTCCCAGCCTTCCTCAAGTGGTGGCTCCTCCCACTGTAGGAGGCTTGGAGTAAGCACAGGAGGCAGTTCTGCCCTAAGGGGAAGACTTCCAGCAAATGTCTGTGAACTCCAACTATAACAGTGGCTCCTCTGGGGGCTCTGCTGCCTTTAGACTTGAAGACTGCAGCCTACTGGGTAATGAGCCAGTTCCTTAAAATAGATTTCTATCTTAATTAGGAGTTACCCTGGAGAATTCTAAAATATCCAGTTCTAGAACTTACTCTAAAATATTGCACCAGGATATACATGAAAGATGTTTAAAGCAGCCTGAATTATGGTAAGAAGTAACATGGAACAATTAAAATGTCTGTCAAAGGAGGATTTAATACTAGGTGCTATATATCCAGGAAACTAATGTGAATCCAGAGTTATGTTACACAGAAAAAGGTCCAGTCTGAGGGCAGAACTCAGCAGCAAAGCTCAGGTGGGAGGCTCGAGGAACAAGCCCCACTACTGCAAGACTAAATCCCCCTGCCTCTACCTTCACCAAGTGCTAGAATTAGAGGCACACACCACCACAACTGGCTTTATGTAATACTGGGGATAAACTCAGGGCTGTGTTTACTTAAGACACACACCCAACCACTGAGCTGCATCCTCAGGCCCCTCCTCACATCTCTGTAGGAAGTAAGAAGCATGTTTATAATCAAGCATGCAACACCAAACAAACAAAACCCGTTTTCCTCTAAAAATGTAAATGCAAAGGAAGCCAGCAGGAAGGAGCTCCAAGGATTCAACATCATGGCAACTACTTTTGAAGACCGGGTCTCACTACGTAGCTTTGGATGTTCTAGAACTTACTATGGAGGCCAGGCTGACCTCAAATTCAGACATCCTCCTGCCTTTGCCTTCTACATGCTGAGATTAAAAGTGTGCCACTGTGCCCAACAAGGCAAGGGATTTTTATCTCAGTAAAGCTAAACTAGGTTTACATGACACTAAATGACAGGTTAAGATTTTAAAAAATAGTATTTCCTGGGCTGCAGAGATGGCTCAGTGGTTAGAGCACTGACTGCTCTTCCAGAGGTCCTGAGTTCAATTCCCAGCAACCACATGGTGGCTCACAACCATCTGATGCCCTCTTCTGGTGTGTCTGAAAGCAGCTACAAGTGTACTCATATACATAAATCTTTAAAAAAAAACTTTTATTTGTTCAGCATGCTCAAGGCCATTTATTTAAAATAAATGAATAAATGAATGAACGAATGAACAAATGAATGCATGCATGCCAGGGATGTAACCTAGTGGGAGAAGTGCTTACCTGGCATGTATGAAGCCCAGCATCACAGGGGGATGAAGGGAATATGGAGACTATGTTAGGAGGAATGGTGGTGCACACCTTAAATTCCAGCACTCGGAAAGTGAGTTTGAGGCCAGCCTGGTCTATACAGCAAATCCCAGGCCACCGGTCAGGGATATACAGTAATACGGTCTCAAAAAAAGAAAAGCCTGTAAGGACAACAGGACTGAGGAAGTGAGAGATAGAAGTCACCCACATATATCCAGCAATTAAGAACAATAACACAAAGGTAAACACGGACACAAGCCAGGCACAGCGCAGCACACCCGCAATCCCAGCATGCACTTAGGGGTGGGAGGTAGAAGGGGACGGAGCAGGAAGATTGCCATGATTAGAGAACAGTGTGCGCCACACAGTGAACTCAAGCCTGGGTTTACAGTGCAAGAGTCTGTCTCAAAAATGTTACGTGTTTGACCATGTTTGCACAGATTTCTGTAAAGGGCATAGCTAATGAACAGTGACCGGAATCAGTTCAGTGCTGGCAAAAGGATAAGCATCTCTGGAGGTCATGAAAGGTACACATTTGTCAAAGCTCAAATCGAATATGGAAGTTAGGCACACTTAATTATTAACTAATTATTCCTATCCCAGTGTGTGCCTGTATTTGTGGATGTTTCTTTCCTTCCACCTTTACATAGGTTCCAGAACTCTAACTGAAGCAGTCACCCTTTCACTGCAGGAGGTCTTACCCAGTGAACTGCCTTGTCAGCCCATGCTGGATTCATTCTGTTTGCATATAAACATATTCTAATGAGGCTGAAAATAAAAATGCCATGCATGGTGGTGTGTAGAGAGAATCTCTCATGTACTGTGCAGAAGTATCACCTGTTAGCAAAAAGCAAATAATCGTCTAGTAAAACAGGCAGGCAGGTGGGAAGAGGTGGGAGTTCTGGGGAACTACTCCAGCAGGGAAGATTCGATCTGGACTCTAAGGAAGTCTGTCATATGAAACTAGGAGAGGTAACTAACCAGCCACATGGTGCATGTATAACAGACACATGTATAGTAAATTATGAGCAGGTTGAAGAACAAGGCCATGCTTATGGCTTAAGCATTTCTTCATAAATAATTAAGTCTCAGAGTCGTTATTTGGGATCTGGGGGACAGGTAGAAAAGCCTTCATTTACAGGTACACACCTGTTATTTCCAGGGCAGAAGGAGAATCATGAGTTGAAGGCCAGCCTGGTCTACACAGTAAGACCTTGACTCAAAAGACGAGCTCAATCTGATACACACAAGGTCTTAGTTTGATTCCCAGGCACAGAAGATCACATAGAGTTGCAGTCCGAGCCCTAAAACGGAGTCCCTCTGGGGTCTCCATTCCAGTTCCTCTCTCTGAGTCTCCTTAAGGAACCAGTGGGGGCAGCCTTGTCTCCTCTCCAGCCACTTTATATAAACAAATCTACAACATGAAAGTTTGTATTTTTATATCTACCTAACATCAAACATGGGTCTCTTACTGAAGAGGAACAATCTCTTCAGCGAACCGAGCTGCCACGGTGACCACATGACGTCCCCCTGATAAGCTGAGTGGTTTTACCTGAGGTTACAAGTCCCTCAAAGAGTAAGCCTTTTTCTGTGTTCCCATCAGATTCTCAAAACATAACCAAACCCAATCAGGCTGAATTTGTAGCCACATGCTCTCACTCAGCCCACAGAACACAGAACAGACAGGACAGGACAGAGGACAGCCCCAAACACTTACGGTCCTGTGTCTCAGAGGACTCTGCAGTTTCTTCCACACTGACATCCTCACCGCCATCTTCACCATTCATTTCCGCATCACCTACAGCACTGTCATCCACCTCCTCTTTGTCTTCTTCCTCCTCCTCTTCCTCCTCTTCCTCTTCTTCCTCCTCTTCCTCCTCCTCCTCAGAAATGTTCTTTAATGTAGCAAGCAGTCTGTGGTACCCCGAAACATGCTCTTGTTCACTCTCTGATTCACTTTCAGAATGTGAAGAATCTGAGCTCTCTGACTAAAGAAAAATGGGAATTAATAAAAAAATTAGTTTTTATTATTGCACTTAAAAAAGTGAGAAATACATATTAACAGAATTTGCTCAACCATAAAGAAGGAAATTATATCACGTGCATAATTAAGTAAAAACAAGTCAGACTAAAGACAAATGTTTTCTCTGGTACCAGGAAAATAGATTTAAAAGAAATAAGAAGGCATGAAATCAAAAGGAAAAAAATTTGGTTAGGGGAAAAGGATGAGCAGAGGTGGAAGGCAAACAGCCAAAGGAAGGAAATAAATACCATAAGGTAATTATGACTGGAAAAGTCCTTAGGAAACTCACTACTTTATATAATGACTATACATTAACTCACAGACAAACAAAACAAAAATTCCATGAGCTTTTCCGCAAATATTACAGTCTCCTCTCTTGAACCATGCCCAGCATGAAACTTACATGAAACAGTTAACCAAGCCATGGTTCTAATTGATATTAGCTGCACATGGAAAGAAAACTGACTTTTCAAACAAAATTTCAGGTTATGGGCTTTAACTTACATCTCAGTCATCAGGCTTCATGTTGCAAGATGTCAGAGGAAATTTACAAGTGCCACTGTCTGAGTCTGCCGGCCCTGTCCATTTTACACTGTGTGAAGCCTTTCATGGTGAGTGCACAAGGAGCCAGCACTCTTGATGAACCCCTTCCACAGAGCTTAACGTAGTGTCTCGGGGTAGTTTACAACTATGGCTTCTTTTGTCACATGGGAATTTCTACAGCTGTCCTTACCATTTAAAACTAATTAAGTAGCATTACTAAAATCACAGCTCACATCCAAAACGAAAAACACAGGAATGCAACCCAAGCTTTACATTTACACCCCATCTTAAAAGTAACAACCCAATTCCAACTACTGTAAAGAAAAAAACATTACCAGCTGACAAATTTGCGGCTTGACTTCCTTCTTGGAAACCCTAAAAAGAAATAGATAATGTTAAACTTTAGCTGCTAGTTTGTAACAATCACGAAAAGGCCTAAAGATTCTGCTCTAAATGAATAAAAAACAAATGTCCAATACAGGATAATATCCAGTCATTGTAAAAAAAAAAAAAATTCTTCATGCACAAAGGCAGAGGTAATCAGAAGACAAATGGGTAACGAAAGAGCTCAATGACATCTTGTAAGTCAGAAACTGGCTTTTAACAACACACCGGGGTTCACCTCTCGTGGCCAACTTTATCTCTCAACTTCCAGTCCTGTTTCTGCAGACCCTTACATGGCCCTGCCTGGCTAAGCTGAGGTCTCCCGCCACAGCCCGCGCGCACTCGGATGACAGGCAGCACGCTCCGCTGTCTCAGCAGGTCCGGGTGCAGAGCGACCTCCGCAGCGGGTTCCCAGCCTGCCCCGACCCGGACCGGCCCACCCCGGCCGGAACCAGCCCTCCCGGTGGCCTGCGCGCCCCGACCTGTCGTAGAAGGGGTGCTCCTCGCCGAAGTCGCGGAGGTGCTTCTTCTGCTTCTTGGTCATTGTGCTGAGCAGCTGGCTGCGGCCACGGCTCCGGCGTTTGCCCATAGCGGAAACGTCAAGCTTCCCACCACAACATAAAAAACACAACAACCAAACCCAAGGTTCCCAGTGGGAAGTTGTCGCACGTGGGCACGCCGGCTTTACGGCGGAGGCGGGAGCCGTAAAGCAAAGTTGCTTTACGCCCTGCGAGGACGACAGGCGTTACACCCTCCGGGTTGCGATACTGCCCCCTGCTGGAGCTCCTCGAGTGCACGGATGTGCCTGCGCATGCGTGCTCAGAACGCCAGCTCCTAGGGCTGCAGGGCTAGGTTGGTGGGCTCTACGGGGTAGGAGTGAAGTAGCTTGCTTTGTGCTTATCTTTTATTTTTTTGTCTTTATTTTCTTTCTGGGTACGGTGTGGGGTAAGTTGGTAGTCCTTTCCCCCTCTCCCAGGAGCTAAGAACTAAATCCAGGACCCTGCGCTGATTTTCAAGCACTAACCACTGGGCTGAATCCACAACCCTGTGCTTTGCTTTGGGATGTTGCCGTTATGCTGGCAGGAATGGTTGAATGCTACTCAGAAAAATAACGCCCATCGCTTAAGGGTGCCTGCACACTTAACGGCACACTATCTAAATGGACCTTGCGATTCAGTCTGTTGAGGCAGATGCAGAAACCGATGCTTTGCAAGAAAGAAGAGATCTGAACTTGGGCGACTATACATTAGCGGGAGTGTGTGAGGTGATCCTCT
>NC_046163.1:71119411-71214411 GCF_011064425.1 Rattus rattus
CCCCTTCCTATGGCATGCGTGTGGACCTGGTCAACTATCCAGAGTCTGGCCTCTCCGGTGAGGAGGTTCAACTTCTCATCACAACTCTGTCACTGAACCTCTGCCAGACATCCTAGGTTATTAGCTCATCTGATAGGTTCTGGTGACTCTGAATTTCAGAGTCTAGGTCAGTAACACCCAGTGTGGGCTGTGGTTAGGCTGTTGAGTGACATTTGCTGTCTAGGCACTATTTCTATTAAGTTAAACCGAATGAAAGAACCAGGGTGGGGACACATTGGCTCTGCTGCTCCTACGGAAGTACGTATGTGTGTGTGCACATCTGGGTGTCCAGAGCTGCCTCCGAGTATAAGTGTCTGATGCGAGGGGCTCCGGGAATGAGGGTGTGTGAGTAGGTGCACACTCATTCTGTGAAGAGGAGGGCACTGAGCTCCAGGCCCTGCTGCCATACCTCTCTGAGCTCCAGAGTTCACTCTTGTAACTTTCTGTTAGAATCTAGGGCAGAGCCAAAGCAAAGGAATTAGCAATAGATTCTGGGTGGAGGGGAATTGAATCATCACTTGCTAATTTAAAACAGGATTTGTGTGTGTGTGTGTGTGTGTGTGTGTGTGTGTGTGTGTGTGTGTGCAGTGTATGTTCCCTCAGAAACTAGAAACGGGCTTTGGATCCCCCTAGAGGTGGAGTTACTGTTGGTTGTGAGCCCAGATGTCCTGGGAATCCGACTCCAGTCCTCTGAAGTAACAGCAAGGATCTTAACTGCCAACCCATCTCTCTAGCCCCTAAATTTCTAAGTTGGCATCACCACCAGTCCAAAATTATTGAGCCCACAGCACACAGACAGAAATCTTGCCAACAGTAGAGCATCTCTGTAAATTTTGATCATCACATAACAGGCTGGATACTAATCACGTTCTAGGTGTTCCAGGAAGCCTTATAGCTCCTCCCAGGCTAGGAGCCCTGGGAATCCAGAGAGAGAGAGAGAGAGAGAGAGAGAGAGAGAGAGAGAGAGAGAGAGAGAGAGAGAGAGAGAGAGATTGATTCTTCTTTTGTTATTATGAATAGATTAATGTGACACAGCTCAGAAAACACAAACCTCTCCCCCTTGCTATGGAGTTACAGAATGAAACGTTCTGTAGGCAACGCCCATCATCCTGTCCCGTAGAGCAGAAGGACGCACAACCTAGAAGTAAGATGAGGATTCCTTCCAGAACCTCTCAGCACAGCCTAGGGTTACACAGTCACGGTGGAGCAGCTCCCATAGACGAGGTCCTCGGACTTCACCAGAGCTACTACACTGCAGAAGCCTGCCCTGCAGAATCAAAGAAACCTTTCTCCTAGTGTCAGGGCCCTGGGGCTGAGAGGCGAGGTACAGGCAGCTTTTACAGCTGCCACTGGGTCCAAAGTCAGAGCTGGACTGGTAAGTAGCTCCCTTGGGTGCTTCCAACCCCGAAGACAGACATCCACATGTCCCAGGAGACGGTGGGTACTGTGCCTTGAGGGCTGGGTGCCTTCCCTTGCAGGAGAATCATCTGCAAAGGTAAAACAGAACAATCAAGTCTAAGGCAAGCACAGGGTGGAAAAAGGCGGGGAGTTGGGGTTGGACTGGATGGACTGGCCAACTCCTGGGAGAGTGGGGTAGGTATTCCTTACAAGAAGTGAGGCTTCTTTAGGGCAATGAGAAAAATTGCTCTTAATGATGTTAATTACAACGGGGCACTGCACTTCCCTGTGGGGCTTTTCATCTTCAAAGGGCACCCTGGATGGATCAGGAACACTCGACATGAAAGCGTCTAGAGTTTAAGAATTGACGTGAAGGGGCTGTGGCCACGTAGCTGGCCCCATGCAGGCTGGCTCTGTGCAGCCTTCCCCAACCCCCCACTCCCAAGTGGCCTGAAAAACCAGCACCCAAGAAACTCCCTGGTGGAAAGTGAGGCCCAAGGAAAGGACCACTCTCACCCCAGTGGAGCTGGAAAGTCTGGGAAACAAGTGCCAGTCTTAGCCCAGGTCCCAAAGCCCCTGTATAGGTGTGGCCAGATAAAATAAGAGGCTCTCAGATAAATTTGGATTTAAAAAGAAAAGTAGTTTGGGGTACTTGTTGTTTGAAATTCAAATTATACTCCTTGTCCTGTGTTGTTATGTTTCCCTGGGTGATCTAAAACACACAGGTTTGTGCACAGTCCTCACACACATTGACACACACCCATACGCAAATATACACAAACGCACGTACATCCACCTGCAGACTTAGGCCTGAGAGGTTGGCAAGCCAGGCCTCATTCCCCTGGGGGCCCAGGAAGCATGGACTCTGAAGACTTGACCAGACCCAGCCAAACCCACCCTTGTCGGTCATTCTGGCCAGGGGTGTAGTGGGACAGCCCAGCCTTCCCTACCTCTTTCTGTGTCTTGCAACTTGGGGTGCTTCTGAAGTGGGGTCTAGAACGCGTGTCTACCCGACGCTCTGTCTTTTTTTCCTCTGTATCCTGGCTTCTCCCCACCACCCTAGCTCAAGGAGAAGCCTGTGCCCACTCCTGTCACCACGGATTGTTGGCGTGGAAATTCCTCTGACAAAAAAGCAGAGGGAAATGGTCACTGGGCTGAGATCAGCTTCCTGCCCAGGCTGTGGAATCCGGCTGCCAGGCGGGTCTGGGCCTGAACTGGAGATGCCACCACTTTCCCAGTCTGGGCGGGAAGGGAGGGCAGGTTGCTACTTGTAACTGGGAGGCTGCATGTCTGCTCTGAGCCAGAGCGAAACTCCCAGGCCTTCCAGACACTGAGTCTCACAGAGAGGTTCCCAGGCTCCCGAAGCTCTAGCTCCTGCCCCTGGGCTCAGTCAGGGTCAAAGGCAGAGTGGCTTCGGTCTTCACACCCCCGGGAGAGACAGGTGGTCATACGTACATTCACATCCTGGGATGTGACTTCAGGCCTCTGGGCCAGATTAACATTCCAGCAGGGAGCCTCCAGTTCCTCTTATGACCTAGGAGAAAAGCCAGTGCCGCAGCAGGCTGGGCAGCTTCCTACTCCCTGTGAACCAGTCCTGGACCTGGATAAAGTACTTTTTAAAATCAAAAAACAACACCAACTGTTATGAAAGGGGCCTAGAGGAACCTGACGAGGTGGCTGTAGGAATTCATTTACAGAGGGGCAGCTTGTCTGAAAAAGGCAGACTTGGGCCTAAGTCTGCAGGTGCAGTGTGTGTGTGTGTGTGTGTGTGTGTGTGTGTGTGTGTGTGTGTGTATTTTCATGTGTGTTTTTGTGTGTTTGTGTGTATTTTCCTGTGTGTGTGTTTGTATTTTCATATGTGTGTTGTGTGAGTGTGTGTGTGTGTGTGTATTTTCATGTGTGTTTGTGTGTTTGTGTGTGTGTGTGTGTGTGTGTGTGTGTGTGTGTGTGTGTGTGGGTGTGTGTGTGTGTGTGTGTGTGAGTGTGTGTGTGTGTGTGAGTGTGTGTGTGTGTGTGTGTGTGTGAGTGTGTGTGTGTGAGTGTGTATGTGTGTGTGAGTGTGAGTGTGTGTGTGAATGTGTGTGTGTGAATGTGTGTGAGTGTGTGTGTGTGTGTGTGTGTGTGTGTGTGTGTGAGTGTGTGTGTGTGTGTGTGTGTGTGTGTGTGTGTGTGGAGCCTGGGTGAACCTATGTGTTTTAGATCACCCAGGGAAAGGCACAGCTGCCTGCTTTAGCCCAGGATAAGCACAGCTCATATTGATAACTCTGGAGAATCATTGCACAGCCAGATCTGCTGGCTTAAGCCTGTTTTCCCAGCTACTTTGGACGTGGGGCAAGGGGATCAAAAGTCTAAGGCTAGACCATAGAGTATGTTCACTGTCAGAGTTAATTAACCATTCAATGAAATGCTATCTCAAAATAAAAATACTCTGGCTGGTGTTACTGACCAGCGAGAAAGTGCTTGCCTGGCACATTCAAGGCCCTGGTGTCAGCCTCCATTGAAGGAGACAGGAGGAGAGAGAGGGAGAGACAGCAGGGGAGAGAGAAAACTGATGTTACAGTTACCAGTATGCACAAATGTAAGTGTCAAGAAATGGGTATGTGGTGGCCCATCATTTGGCTAGGATGTTCAAAGTCATCCTTAGCAACGTGAGAGTTCAAGGCCAGCCTGGGTACATGAGGTCCTGCCAATTAATACATGTAAACAAAAGCATCAATAGAAAAATTGAAAGAAAACAAAGACCTATAATCAGCCAAATAAAGATTTCTAAAAAGAGAAAATATCAAACAGCACATTTTACAACAAAGTTTCCAACTTGAACTCCAAAACTTTTGAAAGAGTTATATTTGTCAAGACACAGGGCCAGTGTGCTTCCCTCTGCTTCTCACTCTGAGCACCTCAACTCTACCTCATCTTTACCTGTCAACCATGGCTCTTGGGAGTGTGGGAGGGTGGGTGGGAAGAAGGGGGAAGGCATTGGGTTTTATTTCCACTAGACTTAAATAGAAATATCGGCTGATTTCTGAAGCCCCCAGCACTGGTTCATGCTCCCTTAATACCTCTTCACTGGGGCCCTGTCATCAGCCCCCTCCACCACTACGGATGTGGTGGCTTTGCCCAGTCCTGTGAGGAATGTTTTGCAAATAGTGAGCAGGATTTATTTTGTAGCTTCCTGGATATCCCAGGAGTTAGCTAGGCAGGCACCTGGCCAGCACAAGCCTGGTAGACTGCTCTCTGCTGCTGACAGGTCAGGAATTCTGTGGCTGGCAGCTCAGGGACAGGCAGGAGTCTCTGTAATAGGAGGGACAAGTGGTGTGTTGCTGCCTTGTATCCAATTCCTTGATTTGAACAAAATTAGAAGGAGAAAGAGCCAGTCCCACACAGGGGGTCTAAGGTTTCTCTGGGGATTTAAAAGTAGAAGGAACCAAGCTCAGGATAGTGGTCACAGGAGGAATAGCTCCAGGAAAGTGGGAGGTAGCAACTGATGAAGAACTCTGCCTGCATTGGGTCTCCGTTGCACGCCAGCTCGTGTTTCTTAAAGTTCAGCAATTCAGATTTGAAACTAACCACGGCCACTTTTCAGAGAACGGCAGGGACACTTTTATGCAGATGACGGAGGATTTGAATTTAGGTCCTCCTGTTTGTGAAAGAAGAACTCTTACCCTCAGCCTTTCCCCCGATCCTTTTTCTTAACCCCTGTTCATATTTTCTAAGACCCACACTATTTAAAACTATTGCAAATGTATGCAAAGTTCATAAGGCTTACAGAAAACCCGATTTCTCAGTGCAGACTGAGCCGATCATCTGTAATCTGTAGGGCCACTATAGCTCCTTAGAGAAGGGAGCTCCCCAGTGGCCCAAGCACTCACGTTTCCAGATACACTCAACTTAGAGAAGATTGTGTTTGTTGCTGACAGTCTCCTCCCCCCAATCCCTCACTGTAAATGGGAGTGTTGAGCTCCTCTGGAGGACACCTAGATCCTCTTAGGCTGTTTCTAGTCTATCATATCCTTTCTGACTGGTGTGTCCTGACCCTCCCACGGGGCACCTCAGAACCAAGGCAACAGTATTCATTTGGCCCGAAATGGGGTTTCCTTCTATTTTTCCATCTAGAACACTTTAAGCACTGTCTTAAGCACAGCTTCTTCCTTTGTGAAGAATTTCCTGGAGGGAAAAGGCTAGGGGTTCACATGATCTAGAGATCCTCTAAGATGCAAATGGCTCAATTAAGACTTCATTTGGGGCTGGGGGCTTTCTGAGGGTGACGATTTGCAAAAAGGTCTTAGCTTTCTTAGTAAGCAAGAACAAAATTTGACCATTAAATGAAGTTCTATCTAAACCACTTGGGGGAAAGAATGGAGTTACCTGCTTAGGAGGCAGACCCTTTCACCTCAAGTGCCTCTGGTGGGGACTCAGTCAAGGATCAGCAGGTGGAAATGTATTAAAAAATCTGATATCCCTGTTTTGTTTTGTTTTGTTTTTTTTCCCGGAGCTGGGGACTTGCGCTTGCTAGGCAAGCACTCTACCACTGAGCTAAATCCCCAAACCCAAAAAATCTGTAATTCCAGAGAAACTGGTTCAGGAGATTGGGAGTTCAAGCTAGAGAGTTAGTCTGAGGCCAACCTGGGCCATGTGAGACCCTGTCTGAAAAGTAATCTAAAATCAGAACAAAATGGAACAACCAAGTGTATCAAGGGGGGAAATTTTAAGACAGTTGCAGGGAAGAGGGTTGTGAGGCATGATTGGAAAAGGTAGCTGCAGCCAGAAAGAGCTTTTTGGCTCCCCATCTGCCCTTCTGAGACGCAGCAGCTGACGTGATCCTGCAGACATATACATTGTTTCACTGGTCTGCTCAGAAGCGGTCATGACTTCTACTGCTTCATGCAGGAGTCAACACTTTTCATCACATAAGACTCCCCTCTCCCTTACTCCCCACTCTCTGCACAACCTGCTTCAGCCACATTGACCTTCTTTTCCACCCTGAGCACACAGGTGCAGGTGCGCTCTTGCCTCCGGCCCCTTGCCTGCCCCTCTTTCTGGGATGACCTTCTTTCTGACAATGGTTGGGAACAGAAAAGGCCTTCAGCTGGTCTGCTGCTTGCCTCGTGCTTCTCTCTCCGGAACCCCCCAGTTCCTCCACAAGTCCTTAGATTTCTCTATTCTGGTACCATCTCCTGCTTAGTCTGGATTCCTGACCACACTGCGTCCCAGACTCCTGCCCCGCTGTTCTGAGGGGTTACCATTAACTGACACGTTTTACTTGTTTTGTCCGTCTCCGGCCTCCTCTACTAGAATGCAATGCCTTGAGAGCTTGAGAGCAGGCAGAAGCTGCCACTGGTCTGTCTTGTTCCCTGCTGTGCTCGCAGCACCAAACGCAGAGCCTGGCACACAGTAAATACATGAGACACGTCTGTTGGCTGAGTGGATGCAGCGTCTTGATTTAGGAAACATTAGGGAGTGGTAGAAAGCTCTTGAGCTGCAGAATGATGAGCGTGGGGCTCAGGCTGGCTGAGGCATTGACGGTGTGGGTCTGCAGTAGCAGACAATGAGGAAGTGCTTGCAGTAGCAGAACACAGAAGTGGAAACAGAGACCTTTAGTGGAAATGGAGGGAGGGAGACCACAGGAGCGGGGAAGTTTCTCAAGGGAGGGAATCCCTTGGTGTTCAGCAGCTGCCCCGTGACCGTTTCCCAAAAGATCAATGAAGGTCATGTGAAGTGTTATCTGAGGTGAACTCAGGGCTCTGGGCTGGTTGGTTCATCTATGGGAGAACCAACTTTTGCTCCAGAGGGTTCGCCTAGCCAGGAGTCCTATAATATTACCACTGAGCTCCTGTGTTCTTGTGGACCGTGGAACCCAAGCTTGGACAAAGCTGAGATTTAGGCTGTAGAAACAGGAGGGTTCTGGGCTGTGGGTGTTTAGGGACAGGATCTGGTCAAATGACTCTTCGAGTGCCGTTGAACTAGTTTTAGACAATGCGGTGGAATTTGTGTGGACAACAGTCTCTTTGACTATTCCAAAAGAATGGAAGAACCCGAAGGCACTGTTTTTTTTTTTTTTTGTTTTTTGTTTTTTTTGTTTTGTTTTGTTTTTTTGCCTTTTTCATGGAGCTTAGAGGTTACTCCTTGGAAGGTGGTCTTGGCTAAGGCTGGAGAATGGATCAAGTTAAGAAAGTTCTGAGGCAGAGGGATGAAGGGCAGGGCTACTGCACAGCCAAAGAACCTCTCGATTATCCTTTCTCATCTCTGTCCTTCAGAAATATTCCTAGGCCCTGCAATCTATGCTCAGTCCTCAGTCCTGGTCCAATCCGTAGAAGCAAGGTATCCTGTATTCTCTGCCCAGGTTCAGTGTCCAGACTCATGCTTCGCTCTTTCTCAGGCTTCTACTGGATGAAGACTGGAGCCTGGAGAGCTGTGCTTGTCATTGTCTAAAGACAGGAGTGTGAGTGAACCAGCAGCAGTAATGAATCACATTTGTTGAGCCCAGGTGACCATGAAGAGGGTAAACTGAGGCAGATGCAATTAGGAGACAGGGGGAAGGGAAGTTGAGGCACATGTAAGTACATTTCATTCTCCTGAGGGTTTCTGTGCTGCCTCTGAAATGTAACCACAAAACACATGTTCATCAATAGGAACAGAAGTTCTCTTTCTTCTTCCCACCTCAGAAAACAAAAACAAAAACCAATGTTCAAAGCATTTTGTTGGGGGATGGTGGGATGGTTTGAATATGTATGGCCCCCACAAGACTCATGTGTTTGAATGCTTACCACAAGGCAGTGGCACTATTAAGCATGGTCTTGTTGGAGTAGGTATGGCTTTGTTGAAGATGCGTGTCACTGCGGGGCTGACATTGAGGTCTTACAGGCTCAAGCTAGGCCCAATAAGCACATTTTCCTTCTGTTGTCTACAGATCAAGATGTAGAATTCTCAGCCCCTCCAGCATCATGTCTGCTTGCATGCACACTGCCACGTTTCCTGCCATGATGATAATGGACTAAACCTCTAAACGTAAGTCAGCCCCAGTTAAACGTTTCCCTTTATAAGGGTTGTCGTGGTCCTGGTGTCTCTTCATAGTAATAAAACCATAACTAAAATAGATGGCGGGATGGCTCAGCAATTAAGAGCATTTATTGCGGGTTGGGGATTTAGCTCAGTGGTAGAGCGCTTGCCTAGGGAAGCGTAAGGCCCTGGGTTGGTCCCCAGCTCCAAAAAAAAAAAAAAAAAAAGAAAGAAAAGAAAAAAAAAAAAGAGCATTTATTGCTCTTGCAGTGGACCCAAGTTCAATTCCCAGCACCCACGTAGTAGCTCACAGCCATCTGTAACTCCAGTTCTAGAGGATCTGAGGTGCTTTTCTGACTTTCTCAGGTATCAGGAATACATGTGGTGTATGAATGTACATGGGGGCAAAACTTTCATACACATAATACATAATAAAAAAGGTAAAATAAAAACACATAAACTTTTTTTATTTTACTGGAGAGGTGGCTCAGTGGTTAAGTACATTTTTTTAAACATTTGTCTTTTCCGAATTTTCTTTATCTTTTCTTTTCTTTTAAAATTATCTTCAATCTATTTTTTACAGTCCAGTCGTCATACCCCTCCCTCCTGACCCACCCTCTGAAAGTTCCTCATCCCATTCCTCCTCTGCCTTGTCTCCAAGAGGATGTCCGCACCGCCATCCCCCTAGCTAAGAGCACTCACTGCTCTTGCATAGCACTGGAATTTGGTTCTCAGCACCCACATGGCAGCTTACAACTATCTGTGACTCCAGGGGACCGAAGTCCCTTGGGACTCTGGAGGGTTTCTGCAAGCATGTGGCACACATGCATACGCATAAATATTTTTTAAAATCTAAAAAATTATTCAAATTTCTGTTTGTGTTCTGCTAAGCACTGTATCGGTGGTCAGCAGGGAGCTTTATAACCCAAGCAGCCTCTCCCCTGTTTGTGCTGAAGTAATATTTTGTCTTCTAATATTCTGTTGATTTCATTCTGCATTCTCTTTGTCGCTGTCTCTGTCTCTCTGTCTCTCTGTCTCTCTGTCTCTCTGTCTCTCTCTCTCTGTCTCTCTGTCTCTCTCTCTGTCTCTCTCTCTCTCTCTGTGTGTGTATATTCATATGAATAAGTATGAGCATGTATGTGTCACAGTGTGTAGGTGGAGCTCAGAGAACAATTTCTGCGTCAGTCCTTGCCTTCCACTGTATTTGAGGCAGGGTCTTTTTGATGTCTACTATTGCATATGCAAGCCCACAAGTTTCCAGAGAGCCCTCTGTCTCCCGCTGCCTTTGGAACACTTCCTTGTTGGGCATTACATGGATTCTGGGGATTTGAATTCAGTCCTTCAAGCTTGTAGGGCAAACGATTTACGCAGTGATGCATATCCCAGCCCCTTTGTTTTGTTTTGTTTTTCATTTTTCAAGAAACAGGGCCTCAGGTAGCCCAGGCTGGCCTTGACTTTGTGTTTAAAATTCAGATCCTCCTGCTTCCACATCATGGTCGTGAATGCAGGCATGAAAAGGCCCACCATACCTGGTGTTAAGCAGTGTGGAAGATAAGACCCAGGACTTGAACGCTAGGCAAGTATTCTGCCAGTTGAACCACAACTATAGCCTTTTCCTCTCTTCTTTGCTCCCTTCTTATGCTTGGTGCCCTGCCCTCACTTCATGGATTAATATTTACGTGCCTCTTGTCGTTATACCGGAGAGATCTGAACAATGCAAAGAGATAAGCTTGTCTGTCTACTCGGCTGGGCAGAGGTATAGCTTCTTGTTCCACTTCACCACAGGAAAAAGTCAGCATCCGTACACACCTCATTCTCTAAAGTCAGTGAACTGTGTGGAGTTACTCAACTCATACGGAGTCCAGTGCTGTACCAGGGTGGCTGGCGAGAGTTCCCCTCGGGTTGTCTTTGGGAAAGGCCTTGTGAGTATGGTTCACACAGCAAAACCCAGAACAGCTGACAACGGCGAGGTTGGCTCTCACCTCACGGCACTTGGCCACTTTGAAGACACTTTCTGACCTACCAGTGTCTGGTAACAGGGTAGGTTGTTTATTGTTGACCCCAGTCAGGCCACTGCTCTGTCCCCACAGAAGTGTAAACCCTCACAGGCACAGTGCTGTTTGGTGGCTGATCCTTTTACTGTAGATGGAACCCCTCACATCAGGGTGAGAGAGAAATGGAATATCAGATTCTCAGGGCAGGGACACAGAACAGATGGAGAGCCCCAGGGTGGGCTTACTAAGTTCTGAAGGACACATCTTGCCTTCTTTTCCCTCTGCTCCTCCTGCCCAAGGAGAAAGGGGCTTCTCTGACAGCAGTTTTCAGTATTGTGTTTGATCCAAAGACAGAGTCCGATATGAATAGCTGGGCACTTTAACAGGGAGATCACAGCCCGAGTCAAAGTCTGTTCATGGTCTGAGGTAGAAAGTGAGGCTTGTTTGTGTACTTGTTTTTGCTGCTGCTCTCTGGCATCTTGAGGATCCTAGGATGCCACGCACAGGGGTCAGAGGGCAGAGGAAGCAGAGATATGAGCAACGAACCATGCACATCACCGCTAAGCCAGGCTTTGAGGTTCATTTGTAGTTCTGAGACCTTGAAATGATTGAGTGGAAGCAGAGGCAACCAAGGCCAAGAAAGCAGCAATCCCTCGGGCTGTGGAATGCCTTCTAGAAGGCTGCCAGGGTCTGGGTTTTG
This sequence comes from Rattus rattus, assembly GCF_011064425.1. Classification (NCBI taxonomy): domain Eukaryota; kingdom Metazoa; phylum Chordata; class Mammalia; order Rodentia; family Muridae; genus Rattus; species Rattus rattus. The sequence goes on from NC_046163.1 coordinate 71,130,539, forward strand.
TTATGAGCACACGAGGCTGGATTGCTTAGCTTGGTGTCATCTGGCCTCTTCAGCAGCTCACTCCACTGAAGAATCCTGGGAAAGCAGCTACTGTCGCTGACTCCAGGAAGGCTCAGACCTCCCTTGGCACAAGCTCTGGCTGGGGTTCCAGTTTTACCTCACCCTTCGCTCTGCCAAGAAGACAGGAGGATTGGGTCTCACTGCTTTATTGTCACATGCACAATATTAATAGAGGTTGACGTCTCCAGCAGCAAAGGAGACTCCTTCCCACAGAATGACAGGTGACAGGACAGATGAGGGACTCCCCAGCTCTCTGCGCTGGTGTGAGTCAGGGCCCATGTACTGCTGCAGTTGACTACTGCCTGAAACTCGGACTCATGGGTGAGTCAGCACCTGAGCAGCAACACGGGGCAAGACGACAGGCAAGGTCAGGCCCAACCACAGCAGAGGGAACTGAACCTCTAAGGAGGACATAGAATCCATTTCTTCAGGATATTATGGGGTTCACAAGGAACCCTATCCCCAGCCGAGGCTTCTCTCAAGCAAAAGAGACTCTATTGGTTCTCTCAAGGAAGCCAGGGCTTTCTTCCTGGTTGGCCCCTGCCTCCTTCTTCCTGTTGCTTCTTCAAGAACTGAAATGAAAACTGGAGTTTTGTTCTATTAACTGCATTAACAACTGTGACCCCACCATCACCCACCCAGTGTGTGATTTGTGGTTTAGTACTCACTATAGCACTTGTCAGAAAAAAGCCTCTGAGTTCTGGATCTGGTTTTACTGCTACTCGGCTGTACAACTTTGAGAAAACTGCTTGACCTCTCTGAAACCTTGTCTATGAGGAGGTTTAATACTCAATTTCATGTAATTAAGTAAGTAAGCCCAATAGGATGGTAGTTCTCAACCTGTGGGCCAAGACGCCTTTGGAATCACATAGCTGATGTCCTGCATATTGGATATTTACTTTATTACTCATGCCCAAAGCAAAATTACAGTTATAAAGTAGCAACAAAATGATTTAATGGTTGGGGGTTTCCATAACATGAGGAAGCCTATTAAAGGGTCACAGCATCAGGAGGTTGAGAACCACTGTAATAGGGTATCTTGTCCTAACTATGATACACAGATTCCTTCTGCATGGGCACCATTTCTAGCTGGCCAGGTGTCTGTTCTCAGTGGGACATTTAAAGACAATACTGTGAACTCCAGGGCTTACATGAAACTTTCCAGACTTTAGGACATAGTGTGGACCAAACAAACATTTCTAAGCCAGTCTTAGCCCTGAGCTAGAGAATTTACTTTTGTGGTGTTGGGGGCATTGAATGCAGGGTTTTGCATATGCTAGACAAGCACTTTACTATTGTGCTATGTCCCCAACCTCTGGACTAGAGAATTTACTCTTCCAGCTTAAATCTCCTTCACTCTAAAATATGTGTCTTGATTTTGAGGCTGGACTCAACCTTACTATGTAGCCAAGGCTGGCCTTGAATTCACAATCCTTCAACTTTTCTTTCTTTCTTTTTTCCCCTTAGATTTATTTATTTTATTTATACGAGTACACTGTAGCTGTATTCAGACACACCAGAAGAGATCATCGAATCCCATTACAGATGGTTGTGAGCTACAGATGGTTGTGAGCCACCATGTGGTTGCTGGGAATTGAACTCGGGAACTTTGGAAGAGCAGTCAGTGCCCTTAGCTGCTGAGCCACCTCTCTCCAACCCCTACTTCAACAATGCTAGGATTACCAGCAAATGCCACACTCAACCCCCTACACTTCTAAAGGAGAGCCCTGAGACATCACCTTAGTCCCTGTTTCAGCCCGGGCAAGAGTGAGTGTCATGTCTAAGCTCCTGGCTTCTCTCAGGTGACAGGCCTTCCCCTGCACATACACTTGAAAGAGCATTTGCTTGGTTTCAAAGGCCATTCCTACTCAGGGAAGACCTGAGCTTTCCCAAGCATCAGTCCTAGAGAGCAAGCTGGACTGGTGAGCAGCCCCTCCCCTGAGCAGAGGGAAGAGTGGCCACAGGCAGTGGTTAAAGCAGAGACTGGCTGAGTCAGGTGTCAGGGCCTCCCTGTTGTCCCAAGCCTTTGCCTGGTGACACCCCAAGCTGATCTGGGACTAGGAGCAAACCTACATTTATCATCAACCAGGGGCTCTCCAGCCAACTTATATTAATTTACTACGCTCACCAGAATAGATGCCATAGGCAGTGCCGTGGTGCCACTCAGCTGAGGACTGTAGAAAGGAAGCTATTCCGGGTCTCTGCCTTTGAATTTCAATGACGTCTTCTCCCTTATCTCTGAATCATATTCATTCTGTGCATGCTGCCTGTGTACAGCTCTCCTTCGTTTATAAGGAGAGCAGTCATGCTGGATTAGAGCCAACACAATGACCTCATCTTAACTCCATCACATCCTGAAGCATCCAAATAAAGCTGCACTCTGGAGCTGGGGCCCCACCCTCAGCCCCTCACATCCCACTCACAGTTTCTCCCTTATCTCCTTACTTCACTGTTTTGAGACCCACTCTCACTATGGATCCCAGGCTGGCCTCAAACTTACTGTCTTGTTTTCCCCTCCCATTGTGATAAAATAACGAGAAAAAGAAACTTAAGGGAGAAAGGTTTTTCCTGGCTCACTTCTAGAGTGGGTATGGCCTGCCACTCCTGGGATTTCAAGATCTAGGAGCTTCAAGCTTCCTTAGTTGGGAACAGAGATACATGCACGCTAAGCTTGGCTTAGCTTCTTCATTTTGTACAGTCCAGGAGCCCCTGCTCAGTGAATGATCCTGCTTACAATTAAGATGGGTCTTCCCGCAGCAGTGGGAAGTTTAATCAAGACAATCTCTCACAGACATTCTCAGAGACCAACCTTAATCGATACAATCCCTCACACACGTGTCCAGTCAGGATGACAGCTAATACTAATTTCACACTGTACAGTGTTAGGCTATGAAGGCTTGTTCTTCTCACCTTAGTCTCCTGAGTGGTGGATCCTTCATTACTGTTATTCTTACAGCACTGGGGAGGTTCTCACCCAGGGCCTTGATACACTCTATAAAGAAGCTAGATCCCCAGTCTTCTTAAGTGCTTCACCCATGCTCCATCTCCGTGTAACAGCGGCGTTTGGCGGTGAGGGGTTTGCCTCACTGGTTGGACACTGCTTTCATAGTTGATCTATGGATTGGGAAGCTGAGAGGTCCACAGGACATGAAGACCAGGTGACAGAAAAGATGGTCTTACTCTGCAAGGCATTGTGGGTTATTCTTCGATAATAACCAAAAGTGCTATGTACTCTAGACACACATTGAGTGACCACATAATCTACCAGGCAGGCAGCTGTAGAAATCCCACTCTACAGAAAAGAAACGGAAGCCCAGAGAGCTGAGAAAACTTTCCCCAGTCTCTAGTGCTTGATAAAATCGGTCGTTTGAACTCCACAACTGGCTCCAGGGTCTGTGCTTTCAGGTAGCACTTCGTAAGAACGGGAAAAGCGGAAATTGCGGTCGTCTTTGAACACATGAGAAAGTAAGATAGAACCCGGGTCCACAGGCAGTCCTGGAAAGTGCATTGACACGTCCTGGAGTAGTTTCTCAAAGCCAAGTCCACCTACGCAGGTCCTTGCTCTAGTTGTGTGTCCCAGTCTCAAAACCCTCACCTGTGCAGGGTTACTACGGGAGGGACGACGCCCTCCTATTTCGAAGTGACCTAATGCCCCCCCGGACCCCCTTGCAAGTCCTCAGGATCATCGAACACCCACAGGGTGAGGCCCACACGGGGACCGCTCCCTCACTTGGTGGCAGGGGCGTAGGGTGACGAACAGGCAGGGCGGGGCCCTCGGCCCAGGAACGCAGAGTATCAGATTTCTCGCAATGCACCAATCCTGAACTCCGGGGGATGTGGCCACACCTGGAGGGCGTGGCCAGACGGTACAGGGGCAGTGGCAACTAGGCTAGGCTCTGAGCACCGGGCACCGAGGTGGGCAGGTGCGGGCCTGTGCGGGCCGCAGAGGAGCCCGCGGTTCCCAGCCGTGCCTAGCCGTCGGGAGAGCTCCTGTGCTGCGGTGGCGAGAACTCCTGTGCACCTGTTCCTGAGCACCGACTGAGGCCAGGTGGGGACGCGGGCGTCAGCAAGCCACCTAAGGGAGGACAGACACCTGACGGGTGGGGCCGGACCCACTGGAGTTTGTGTGGGCGGGGGAGCTGACTTGGGTTCCGTGTCCCGCACTAGGCTGGGTGCTGGGCACCCTTCTCCAAGTAGCTTTGGGACAGCACCGGACCCCTTTCGATCCCCTCCCGCAGAAAGAGCTCGTTTTCTGCTCCGCCTGCTCCACCGTCGGATAGAGTGGAGGCATCCTCTCCTCCCTAGCCCCTCCGGTTTTTACTAGCTTACTCAGAGGCTGGCTCTTGTGTCCCAGCGGGGACTTCCCAGACCCCGAGGCCCCGGGCCCTAGTGGCTGTTTCGGGGAAGCGGGGATAAGGGCGACCTGGGGTTTGGGCGGATTTGTTTTCCTTTTTCCAAGTGTCCTAGCACAGTTAAGGCCGCTCACACTGGGCCTGGGAGACGGCTGTGGAGTTCCAGGTAGCCAAGCTAGGTGCTGGGGAGGGTGGCGCCAGGCGTGGCACCTTTGCGGGTGAGGCCCTCCTGGCCTGAAGGGGCTGGAGGCGGTGCAGAGAGCAGAAAGTCTCCCATACCTGCCTGGAAGGGAGACCTGGGCTGCCGCTGCTGCTGTGCTTCCCTCGGTGATAAAGTGATCACCAGCCTTCTCTGTTTTCTTGTGGGTATGGAGAGGGAAGCTAGGGAAGGGAGAGGGCAAGGGTGCTTGGGCAGAGATTGGTGAAATTGCTAGTTACATCTGTGTGCCACACATGACAGGACAGTGGCCTACACCTTGGCCTTGTCATCCACCAACTCCAAACCCACAGGGAGGACGTGTTTGAGGAGATGACCAGGAGCCCAGCGTTTACTCAGGCATGGCGGAAAATAAAATTCACAGAGCTGGCATTTCAGTTCCCTTCAGGAAGAATGGGAAACTAGGGCCGTCCCAACAGCTGCCTTTGAGATCTGGCCCAAACCGAGACAGCCTACTAGCTTGAGGTCTGTGGTCCCGAGAAGCCCAGCGAGGACTGCAGAGGTAGTAGGGTGTTTACAAGAAAGGATCCGTTCCTGGAACAGGCAATGAGAGGACAGTTAGTGCCCTGGGAGCCTGGAAGTACCCTTGCCCTCTGCTCACTGTGAGAAGGTGAGTGGTGGCCTTATCACTGGATGGTTCCTACCTGTCAGAGAGCACAGACCTTTCATTTTCATGTGGTGGCATCTAGAGATGGCAGGGCACAGCTTCAGCGGCCTGAAAGTTTAGAGAGGAGTAGGTGTCTTTAATCTCTCCCTCTCATTGTTGAGACTCCTTCTCAGGGTCCTTGTTGGTTCAGACTTGATATCTTGTGTTTAGAATGGGGAAGGCTTAGAGTGCAGGGCACAAAGGCAGGGTTTGCTGCAACCCAGAGGTAAGGTAGAGGCCCCTTAACCTTATCCCTGCGCCTCAGTCAACTCAGCTGTCACATGGGGTTGACACCCTGTCTTGGATCCTGAGTGCGGGATGACACAAGTGACACTCTAGAGCCTGTGTCGATGTGGAGGATGGCACTGCTATCCATCCTGAGAAGTGTCACCGTCCTGTGGTATAGGAAAATGCTGGTGCAGTATTAAATAATTGGGAATCGAAACAAAATGTGGTTCCTATATTTAAGCATACAGAGAGGCGTACAAAGTTCTGGGCAAGCACTACGTATGTCACGGTGTCTTGCGATGTCTTTCCTGGTTCGTGTCTCTGTGTGTTATGGAGTGGATATACTGCTGTACAGCCGTAGCTGTGGGGTTTGCAGCCCGTGGATTTGGTTTAACAAACCATTTTCCCTCTCTGACATCTTGGCTGTTTTTACCTCCCCCACTGCCCATCCCTGTTCTAAGAATCTCAGATGGCAGATTGGGGAACTCCTGGCTGACTTTGAGAAGGCGGAAAGGGTTGCAGAGAAGGAAGTAAAGTAGAAGAAGGCAGGCTGGGGAGCCACACATGTGTGGCCCCATCTTGGGAGAACATAGAGAATCCAGAGTGAGGATCTTAGTCACCAGTGACCAGGGGTGGCTCTTCCTCCTGCCCTGCCAGTGCAGATTACTGTCGTGTCTGCCTTCATTTTGTTCTTGATGGCTGTGAATCAACTGTAATAAACCCTCAGGTGCATTGTCTGATGAGACGTAGGTTTCTCATGCATGACAAACTCAGAGTCAGGACTTCTCAGGACTGCAGTGGGGCTGTTCATAGCCCAGTGCTAGGCTAATAGGTGCCCAGGGCTAAGCTAATAGGTGTCCAGCGCTAGGCTAATAGGTTTGCAGTGCTCTCCCTTGTTCTTGCCCCATCCTCTTCTAGCAAGAACAGGACTGAATGAGAAGGCAGCACTTACCATTGGGGTATAGATTCCTTTTTGATATTTCTTTTCGAGGTAGGGTCTTATGTAACCCAGTCTGACCTTAATCTCCAGTCTCCTGCTTGTAGTCCCTTCTCATTGGGTGTCCCCATACTCCCTGGGTTTAATGGCTCCATATGATGCCCTGTGAAGCACCCCAAACCAGGGCCAAGAGCAAGGGCTCTAGAAGGCTCTATGCTCAGCTCACCTGCCCAGCAAGCTGTGCTCCCAGGGGGAAGGTTTCAGTTGCTGGACTTGGTAATTGGGTCAGAAGGCTCAGGTCCTACCTTGCTCTTAAAGTGCCAGAAATTGAGTTGGGTTGAGTTCCCTGTATTTGGGTGGAACCTGCCCAGGGAAAGAAAGTGATGTTAGGGGTCACCCACAGTTAAGCTCTTTGGAAGGTAGTTCAGCTGACTTAAATGGCTTCGTTTCAGAACTGTGACCCTGGTGAGGGCTTTCTGGAGTGAAGAAGGGTAGCATTTTCAAGCCATTGTGGGGCTTTTAGTCCCAGTGTGGTTTCCTCAAGGAGGAATGGACATAGGCTGAGAACATGAGCGATGTTTGTAATTAGCATGGTGCTTGGCACACGGCTGCTGGTGAGCAAATATTTGTGGAATGACTGACTTTTTCCAGGTGTCCATTTCTATCTTAAGCAAAAACAAAACAAGAACACCAAAACCCTCAAGTGTCTGTACTACTCTGAATACACCCGACCTCATCCAAAAGGATCTAACACAATACCCCAGGCAGACAGTGTTCTAACGAGGGACTTTGCCTCTGGCATGGGATCCACAGGCCTTTGTTTTGGGCTGTGAGTGCTGGCTGCTGTAGAATGTTATCTGCAGCGTCCATGTTTCGAGGAGAATCAATTGCAGACTTTACCCAGCCTGGCGCCTGGAACCAGTTGGTTTCCTCCAGCCTCTGTGGGGAGATAAACAGACCCAGGTGAAGAGGCCAGCTTAGCTGTGCGGGGCTTAGCTGTGACAACAGAATTTGGTTATTGTAGGGCTTCTTAGGGCTTTCCTAGGCTCACAATGGGAAAGTATTCTCAAACTGTACCTCAGGCACTGGAGATCAGCTGGGACTTGTTTTGCTAGAAGCCAAAAGAGGGACGGCTGTCTGGGCTGGTGGAAAGACTGCCTGCTCACCCAAGTGAGGACTTTGGAACTAGGGCCCGCCCCGCACATGCTTCTTTCAAGTAACCCTTTCTCCATTGTCTTCTGAGAGAGATAGTTTGTTTAGCTTCTGGACCGAAGTTTCCAAAACTTTCCTTCCCTCTCCTGAGGCGAGATTGAAAAGAGCAGTCACCCTTCCCTTGCAGAGCCCCCGAAGAAGCTACGTTCAGGCGAGGATGACATCACCTTCCTCAGCTTAAGGATTTAAGTAGGAGAAATGTGATCTGCTTGCATGATAAGTCTGACTTGGCCAGAGCATGAAGTATAAATGGCTTCTCAATAAGAATCAAAAGAACCCTTTTACCTCTTTCCTTCTCCTCTCTCTGGCACAGTTTACTGCCATATTTAATTTCTTTGCTGTAATCTAGTGAAACCGTAGCCGCAGCACTTGGGAACGGTGGCTGGGAAAGTTCCCAGTGGCTAGCTCCACTCTTCTGCTCTCCCTACTCCTAGAGCATGGCCCTCCACCCTCGAAGAGTCCGGCTGAAGCCCTGGCTGGTGGCCCAGGTGGACAGTGGCCTCTACCCTGGTCTCATCTGGCTACATAGAGATTCCAAACGCTTCCAGATCCCCTGGAAACATGCCACGCGGCACAGCCCCCAACAAGAGGAAGAAAACACCATTTTTAAGGTAAAGCACTTCCTTCTGCCATCCGAGTTGAATTGTTTTGTTCCAGTTCTCCGAGGCCATTCTGGGTTTGTTTGCTTTCTTTACTCTGGCGTTCTGGTGTAGTGGAATCTATGTGGTGGGATACCCGAATTGTGACTCCTCTTCTCTAGCTGCGTCTATGAGGCCGAGGTCTTTACATTCCCACTGGTTGCAAGATTCTCAGTTTATATCCTGGTGGATCTGGGGTGAGTGTGTGTGTGTGTGTGTGTGTGTGTGTGTGTGTGTGTGTGTGTACATGTGCGTGCTGGGAACCAGGTTACTCAGCTTTCCGTCAAGGGCAGTGCACAGTTTTAACTACTGAACCATCTCTCCAGACTCCTCGCAGCTTTATATTCTTTAGATGTCTTTCTTCTGCCTTTCCCCTCCCTTCTCCTCTCCCCTTTCTTGTCCCCGCTCTTCTTCTGACTTTTTTTCCCAACTTTTCTTTCTCACCCCTAAGGATCAATCAAGCCCAAGGCTTTGTGCAGGCAAAGCATACACATCACCACCAAGCTACACCCCAAGCCCTAATTACGTTTTCGCAAATAACAAGTAATTCTTCTCCGATCCCCATTGTGGTCTGCTGAAGACAAGATTTAGTCACATCTCACTTTACTGAATTTGAGTGGAACCAAAGCTTGACTTCAGACAGAAGTGAGCAGGTAGTTGTTACAGAAGGACTTCATTGTGATTACAGTTTGCCAGGAGCTGCCTCTCCACTGAAGACCAACGTCTCCCTTCCATCTCAGGAGTAGTTAGTTCCTACAGCCCGAGATGCTGGTCATTTCTTACTTTGTCTATAAGCTGGAAGGCCAAGCTGCAATCTGGTCCTGACTGGCTATAGGATCAGGAAGAGGCAGGGAAGTCAAGTTCAGGGCTCTGAGGAAAGCCATTTCCCGCCAGGCTATTTCCCACCTATTTCTGGTGTAGAGGAGAGAGGCAGAGAGAAAACTGGCCCTAGAGGACTTTTAAAGTATGTAAATGAAGCACTAAGTTTATGAATATTATAATGTATTAATATTATGTGTGGATGTTATGAAAGTGTCAAGAGAAATATCTGCAGACCAGGGTGCCTTATCACTGGTGGAGCTGACAATGGACAAGCCTGCTTAGGCCTGGTCCTATCCCTTACAGCCTTGCTCTGGGTCTGAGTTTGCTCTTGAAGTCTAGGCCCCTCTCATGAGGGTGTGAGGAAAGTTTCGCATGGGTATGTCTGCTTGTAGTTTCCTGGGGAGCATTGGAGTGGTAGAAGACAGGATGCTGTTGCAGGCAGGTCCTATGCTCTGGTGAACTCTTGGTGAGGTACAGAGGTGAGGGAGGCACCAGCATGGGCTCCTGGGTTCCCGTGTCACCTGAACCTCATGATGATCATGCAGGGGGAGTCTTTGTCCCACCCTGTATTGTACATTTAGAAGCCATCAGTGAAGCTGAGTAACTTCCCCTGTCAATCAATGGCAGCTCCAGGATTTGAACCTGGGTCTCTGACCCTGTTCCGTTTGCCCCCTTATGATTCTGAGTGGGAGCCTTAACTGTTCAACCTCAACTTCTATACCCACCAACACTGTGGGGTGGTTGATCTTGAGTAAAGCATGCGACGTCTTGGGGCTTCAGTTTTTCCTTTGGTAAAGTTGAGATGAAGTCAGCCTGTCTGCTTCTTAGAATTGTCATGGAAGTAGAAGTGTGGGGAGATACATGTAAAGTACGATAAAAATGTCGAAATAGCCATTTTAGAAAGAGAAATAGGGCCTTCATGGTGACCAGGCTCAGAGAGGGGTTTGAACAAGTACAGTTTATACGTCATAGCATCGGCCCATATGGTGCCTCATGGCCCTCCCTTCCTGATGCTGAAGCTGTGCTTGGAAGGAGTATAGCCCTCTTCGTATCACCTCAACTGACTGAGGGGATGGCTGGGTGTGAGCAGGAAGCTGGTGCTAGCGTGAGGCCTAGTTAGTCCAGCCGTGCTGTTGAAGGAGCAGGATTTAAGGGAATCACAGAAATGTATAGACTGCTTCCAGAATCTGCCTCTGGCTGGACTCAGCTGGATAGAGTCAGAGCCAGTGTGAATACAGAAGTTTGGACAAAACACAAGGAGCTAGGGGAGGCAGCAGGCAGGTCCGCCAGGTAATAGCGGGTTTGTATCTCAGGTATTAGGAGCAGTGAAGTTGAGCCTCCCTATGAATGGAGTCAGCCTTAGCCACCCTGGTGCCTGCTAAGCCACACTGGGCAGCTCAACTTGGTTGGTATTCTTTATTCTACACTGCAAAACACAGAGGAAACCAAAACAGAGAATGTGGCTGGAGGAAGTGAATGTGGCCTGGAAGACTTAGTTAACATTGGACTCTGCCACTCTGCAGGGTGGGATTGAGGGGGGACCAGAGATCTCAATAGAGGGTACAAAAGTTCAATTTTGGCTTAAGGGAAAAGCCTGCGCCTGGCATGGTGGTGTGTGTGTAAAGTTTTAGTACTCTGAAAGCTAAGGCAGGAGGATTGCAGTGATTTTCGAGGCCAGCCTGAGGTATATAGTAAGAGCCTGTCTCAGAAAAATCAAGAAGAGAAAAAGGTTCTATGTGGCAAAAGTTTAGATGAGTGATCTGCCCTGATAGCTCGAGAAGGTTCCAGTGGGGCTGGTGAGATGGCTCAGCAGGTGTCGCTGCACCTCAGGACCTGAGTTCAATCCCCAGGATCCACGTGGCACAAAAGGAGAGAACTAATTCCCACTTACATACACCAACTAAATAAAATGTGGTGAAGTTAAACATGTAAACGGGTCGGCGTGTTCTTGTTTGAGGAACAGACCTCTAATGAGGTCTCCTCAACCTGCATCAGCGAACATGAAGAGGGCATGTGGCCAGCGGGGAGAGTTGGTAACCCGTGAGGGGAACCTGGAAGCAGCGCTTGGTCTGCTCCTCCCCCATGGATGCTCCTGAGGGGCTGTTCCTCACGTTGGTTCCCCTCTTCTCACTGGGCAGATGCTCTTGTTCCTCTTATCTTAGTGGCACTTTGACTTCCTACTTAGGAAAACAGAGGAGGCTTCACCTCGGTTTTTAGGCCACGCCCCCAGGCCGCTGCTGGAGGTTTCCACGAAAGGGGAGTTTGAAGAACTGGGGAGAGATGCGTGAGAATTTGTTAAAAGTTGCCGCCCTGGGGAAGGGGTTGGGACAAGCTGAACATCGGAGCATGCTTCCTGGAGAATTTTTGTCTTGTCTTTTATTGAACCGAGCCCTCATGACGTAGTAGTCCAGGTTGGCCCTGGACTCTCTTTCTATGCAGCCCAGGTTAATTTCAAACTCACTGTCCTCCTGTTTCAGCCTCCTCGGTGCTGGAACTACAGGTAGACAGTACCACATCTGGCCCCTGAGAGTCTTTATGTTGTCTCACTTCCTTTTGCTGTCCTTATTGTTGTGTAAGCTATTCTTGTTTTAAAAGAAAATCTGGCAAGGTGTAACACACTTCATTTTCATCGCTGGGGAGGCTAAAGGAGGAGGATTTGGAGTTGATTCCAGTGTGTGTGTATGTGTGTGTGTGTGTGGGGTGGTACATAATGAAACAGGAGCAGGAGAGATGGCTCGGTGGTTAGGAGACCATACTGCTCTGCAGCATACCGGAGTTCAGTTCCTGATACGCAGCTCACAACCTCCTGTAACTCCAACTCTGGGGAATCCAGTGATCTGTTCTGGCATCAGAGGGCACATGCATGCGCATTAACATACCTAACACCCAAGACGGACATAATTAAAAATCAAATCCTAAAACCTCAAAAAAAAAAAACAAAAAAAAAAAAACAAAAAAAAACAAAAAACAAAAAACAAAAAACAAAACAGATGTAGGATGACAAAAAAGGAGTAAGAACAAGGGTGGAAAAGACTGGAGAAGAGGAGAAAACAGTTGCCTAAAGCCTGCTGTGTACAGTGTCGCCCCAGACTTCAGCTTTGCCATTGTCTGGACAGGTGCTGCTGCTAAAGCCTGGACTAAGGCTCCTTTCAATCTTTTGTTTGCATACAGTTTGATTTCTCTTTGACCTGCCTTTGTTGGCCCTAAGGTCAATATTACCCACCCTAATCTTTAAATTGGCATTGAGATAGTAGAACACTCAGAGGTGTGTGTGCATGTGTGTGCATGTGTGCACATGTGAGAGGGGCGTGTGCATGCTTGGTGGTAGTTCCCCACAGAGGTCAGCACTCACACTGTCTCATTCCTCAGGCTTGGGCTGTGGAGACTGGAAAGTACCAGGAAGGGGTGGACGATCCTGACCCAGCTAAATGGAAGGCTCAGCTCCGCTGTGCTCTTAACAAAAGCCGGGAATTCAACTTGATGTATGACGGCACCAAGGAAGTGCCCATGAATCCTGTGAAGATCTATCAAGTGTGTGACATCCCCCAGCCCCAGGGCTCTGTCATTAACCCAGGTGAGGCCTGAGGCTTGGATAGACCCAAGGTTGGTCTCTTAAGGAGACAGGTTGAAATCAGGCCATTGCCTAGGCAGAGCTCAGAGAGCAGATGGTATAAGGGGGTACAAAAGGAGTGCTTCAAGCAGAAGGTAGATGAGGGTACAGCTTTTCAGGCAGGACACCCTCTGTCTGGATGGAGGAGTAACAACTAGAGGGCTTGCATTCCAAACCTGGTTTTTATCACTCTACTACTGTTGGACTTGAATTGTTATTGGGCATATCGAGCCTCTGTTTCTTCAGTTTCAAGATGTGAACTCTCATCATTCTGCCTTTTCAAAGGTTACTAGTAGAACCAGTGGATACATGACCTGTGTGAGCTTTTGTTCTCTATAAGTGTTGGGTCAAGATAGTTTAGTTTGTAGAGAATTTTGGCTGAGAACACACCACCCAATCCTCAACGAGTAATGAATATGAAGAGCCAGACATTTAGCCTTATCATTCAGTCAGACCCCGCCATAATGGAGGGTTTGTGCCTCCCTCATATGCGGCTCTCGAACAGGTGACAAGTGAGTATTCTGGAACTCTTAAAAGGGATGCTCCTGTGTAGAAAGCTACTGTATAGTTATAGTAACTGGTAAGGATTTCTAAGGTGAGATAAGAGACCTTGTGTTCAGACTCTGTAGAAGGATTTAGAACTAGCCAAAGCTGGTGGGTGTGAACTGAGGTGTCTCTAGCCTGGGTGGTTGGTCAGTTGTTGAGATGTTAGTGAAACTAACTGCTCTTCATGTGTCCTGGATAGGATCCACAGGGTCTGCTCCTTGGGATGAGAAAGATAATGATGTGGATGAAGATGACGAGGAAGATGAACTTGAACAGTCACAGCACCACGTCCCGATCCAGGACACCTTCCCCTTCCTGAACATCAATGGTGAGTGGGGTGGCTAGTGGCCCATGGGATGAGGAGGATGTAACTGGCCTTAGCTTTGGAACTACTGACCCATCATCCACCATTGCTCTGAGGGGTAGGGAGGTGGCAGGCTCCCCAGCCAGACTGATGGTGCGTTAGTAAGCCGGAGTCACAGGCAGAAGACCTGATGCCTCAGTTAATCCGAAGCAAGAGGGTGTGCTCTAAGGTTCTAGAGAACATCCAATTCAAAGGACTAGAAGGAGCGTGATTCATTCTTGGTGAATGATCAAGTTTGGGAATTTACTTCCTAAGAACTGATATATCCTGTTTATGAACTGTAGTTTTCCTGGTATGAATTCTGAGTTATGTCCTTATCAGAATTCACTCCACTGAAGCTGTGCCATGGAAAACTTGATTCTAGTTGATGGTACTTGGCCCTGGTGGATTTATCTATAAGAGTTTTTTTATCATGGGGTTGGGGATTTAGCACAGTAGTAGAGAGCGCTTGCCTAGCAAGCACAAGGCCCTTGGTTTGGTCCTCAGCTCTGGGGAAAAAAATCTTTTATCATTTGAAGGTGCTTGGACAATATTATTAGTGTTTAAAAAAAAACTCCCTGGACAGGCAAGCTGTAAATCTTGACAACTGCCAGGAGGAAGAAGATGGAGAAGAGGAAGAGAGAAAGCCATGTTTGAGTTGAGCTAGTATATTTAGCAATGGCAAACGTGGTGTTTAGCCACATGGTGGAGTAAGGGACTTCAAGAAGGAGTGAGAAAACCCAGCGTGTTAGAGAAGAGTCTCTCCAGGCTTAGGCCAATTAAAAAAAAAAGAGACATAAAAAGAAAAAGGGAAAAGTAGATCTTCCAGAGTCCTGTCTAGCAGCTTCATGGTGGCTTTGTAGCAACACCCTCTTGTATGGACGTTTGAATCGGCTCTCCAGGAGAGAGGAGGTGGAGAGGTTGGGGCCTGCTGTGTGGCATCAGGGCCTGTGTCTGACTGTAGATACTCACCTGAGGATTCCCACTGTGCTCTGGGTTGCCCTCCTGAAGCATTCTTTCCGCATCGGCCCGTGGAGATGCTAGTAGAATGACTGGCCACCAGCACACCTCACACTGTCTGCATGCTGTGGGTCAGATGAGGTGACATTTGCCACCTAGAGAATTCGGTCAACCACGATGCTGCCTTAGGGCTTGGGCGTCGCTGGTTCTAGTGCTTCACCTAGAATCAGGACATGACCCGTGTTTGCTCACAGCCCTTCTTCTTGTTGGTTTTGTTTTGTTTTGTTTTTTTGAGTCAGGGTACTGTATAGCTCCCTGCCTGGCCTAAACTTGCCATGTAGATCAGGTTGGTGTGGAACTCAGTGATCCACCTGCCTCTGCTTCTCTGTGCTGGGGTTGAAGGTGAGTGCCTTAGGTGCCTTTTGGACCCTTGAAAACAAATGGTGGATAAAGGAAACTTTCATGGGGGCTTGAGAGATTGGCAGAATCTATTTCGGGTGGCTCACAATCACCTGGGTCCAGAGCATTTGCTGTCCCCTGCCTCTTTGGGCACCTGGAATCATACCCACACACATAACAATTATCTAAAAAGAAAAAAAAGGACAGCTTTTGTAGAGATTTTCTAATCTAGACAGTATTAGTACATGCTGCTCTCTCAGTGAAATTTTAAATTGGACATTTATCTGAGGTGAGTGTGATAACCAATGTATCTGGTTGCAAGGACAGGCTATCACTACAAACTTGAAGTCGGCCTGGTCCACGGAGAGCCTATCTCAAACAAAACAAACCAACATAAAACAAACAAACAAACAAAAAAAAAGATTAAGACAAGCAAACCAGTTAAAAGAGTTGGAAACGTTGGCTCTTCCCCGGACTCTTGGCTCACTCATTCTGTTTCGTTCCTTGAAAAGCTGTAGCCTTTTTCCAGTGTTCTGGCTTCTTATTTGAAACTACTGCTGTTTCTTCATGTTCGAGGCCACCTGTTAAAAATAACTATTAAAAAGTTGTAGAACATACATTACCAGCAGAAATGTAGGATGGCTTCACATTTAACGCAAAGGGTCAAAGAACATCAGCTTCTGTGATTTCAGTGCTAGGGAGGTGGGCAGCAGACGAAATCGCGTTACAGAACCACAGAAGTCGAAAAGATGATGCCTGGGTGGGGTTGGGGGTCATGGACAAGCCAGTACCTGATAGCGGCAGGAAGTAGAGTTGGGGTTTCCTTTGTTTTTCCTTTTGACTTGAATATGAGGTTCAGAGTGGTTTGGGACAAGTGCTCTTTAAGCTGTTGTGACCTCCCAGGTGTTGGGATTATAGACATGCACCATCGAGCCTGCCAAGGACTAGGGTTTTCATTCAGTAACTGGATCTTGTTGAATGAATAAATGTGGCTTAAAGTTTATAAAGGAATTAAAAGATAATCAGTTGGGGTTTCCTTGCATCCTGTCACAGAGCCTTCTACTTCATTCGCCAATAGAGACAAATTTAGCTAGGTTTCTGGGCATTTTTTTAATTTTTAAGTTTTATGTATGTCAGTGTTTTAACTGCGTGTCCGTGTACCACATGTGCACCTGGTGCATGTGGAGACCAGAAGAGGGAATGGGATCTCCTGGAACTGGACTCACAGACAGTTGTGAGCTGCCAATGTGGTGCTGGGAATTGAACAGGTGCCCTGGAAGAGCAGCCAGTGCTCTAACCAGAGTTGTTTTTACAGTCCCCCTTTCAGACGGGTTAATACTTTATCGCACTTTTATTGTGTATGGACACACACACACACACACACACACACACACACACACACACCACAAAAACACAAATGGAGGTCAGAGGACAACTTATAAGAGTCACTTTTCTTCTACTGTGTAGATCTGGGGACTAAACTCAGGTTGTCAGGTTTGGCAGCAAATTCTTTACTCACTGAGCGATCGATCCAGCTCCCCCTTTAAGACTTTATGATTGTAAAATGCATTTGTTTTACCAGAACATCTGTACATTGACACTCACCTGAAGCCAGTTGGCTGAGTCAGTGGTACTTCCCTTATGAAGACACTGAGTCACTGTGTACAGTCACTGTGTACACACTGTGCAGTGCTCCCCTCATGAAGACATGGAGTCACCGTGTAGATACTGTGCAGTGCTCCCTGATGAAGGCACTGAGTCACCGTGTACACACTATGCAGAGCGCTTCTCTTATGAAGACATTGGGTTACCGTGTCCACTCTGTGCAGTGCTCCCCTCAGGAAGACATTGGGTCACTGTGTACAGTCACTGTGTACACACTGTGCAGTGCTCCCCTCATGAAGACAGGAGTCACCATGTGTATACCTCAGTGCTCCCATTATAAAGACATTGAGTCATCATGTACTGATTAAGGAGCAGGGCACCTTTCTTCTTTCTTTGTTTCTTTTTCTTTTCTTTTTTAAAAGATTTTATTTGTTTTATGTATGCGAGTACACTGTAGCTGTCCTCAGACACACCAGAAGAGGGCATCAGATCCCATTTCAGATGGTTAAGAGCTACCGTGTGGTTGCTGGGAATTGAACTTAGGACCTGTGGAAGAGCAGTCAGCGCTCTTAACCGCTGAACCATCATGCTGTCCTGAATCAATTTATAGAGAAAGTTCCTTTGTCTCCATTTGATCTTCAGTGAATAAAGGGTTTTAAAGCAATGAGCTTATGGGAGAAATAAAACGACTGGAATCAGGAGCTGTGTAGTCACTGGGTCATGAGTCATGGGATCTGTGCTGGGCTGGGAGATCATACCAGGTTATGGTTTGGTGACTCCTGTACCTTGCTTGTTCTCCGAGCCTCGGGCCAGATGATATTGTTCCCTGTGTGCTCACTCACTTTCTTCTGTTCTAGGTTCTCCCATGGCACCAGCCAGCGTGGGCAACTGCAGTGTGGGAAACTGCAGCCCTGAGTCAGTGTGGCCCAAAACAGAACCTCTAGAGATGGAAGTACCGCAGGCACCCATTCAGCCCTTCTATAGTTCTCCAGAGCTGTGGATCAGCTCCCTCCCCAGTAAGCTGGCCTGCTTTTTATTGCTGGGGCTTCATCGCTTATTACATGGCCTTGCCTCCCTTATTTCCTACCTCCTTCTCTGTTCTTTTCCTGAGGTGCAGGGAATCGAACCAGAACCTCTTGCGTGCTAGGCAAACACCACTGAGCCACACTTCTAGACCTTGTCTGTCTTATTTTTTTTAAAATGTCTAGAATAGCTACCTGTCCTGCCTATGTACTCTCTGTGTCTGCTGTGAGATGAGTTGCCAGGGAAGTAAAGAAATGTTTGCCCATTCCTTCTTGCCTGTTCAGCTGTTCTGATTGGTAAGAGGTACAAGTTAATTATTGTTGTTCTTGGGGATTTGGTGACAAGGTCTGCTCTAAGACAGGGAAGTGCTAGGCCACGGCATGGATTTGGTCACCCAAGGCTCTTGATTTTGAGGGACTTTAGGGACTCTCTGAATTAGGTACATGTTTATCTTGATGAAGAATTAACTTTTTTCCCCTGTCATCTTTTCACACGCTACATGATGGGACATGAACCTAAAATCTGGTCCAAGAGGCTGAGTAGCTTTGATAAGGCCTGTTGGGGTCAGGGAAGACTTGCTGAGTGAAAACGTAGTTCTCAGTGAACCTCTTTTATAGCATATGTGGAACAGGTTCAGGGTGTGTACTAACATGTATGATTTCAGGACGGCCTGGTATTTTTTCTTGTTCCTCCAGTTACTTTAAAAAGTGAGATGCAGGGCTAAGGGTGTAGCTCAGTTGGTAGCGTGCTTACCTATGATACAGGAAGCCCTGGTTTTGATTCCTAGCACTAAATAAAACTGGGTAAGGTTTCGTACACCTATAATCCCAGTGTTCAGGAACTGGAGGCGAAAGGGTCAGGAGTTCAAGGCCATTCTTTGCCACATAGGGAATTTAAATTTAGTTTGGGTTATGTGAGATCCTGTCTCAGAAAAAAAAAAAAAAAAAAGTGAAGTGCAGACCAGACACTGATGCCTATTCTCTGAAGAAGTGGCCATTCTCTCTTCGTTCAATAAACACCTTCCATGATGCACAATAGAGTAGCCACTAGCCACACGTGATTATTAACTTAAATTAATTGACATCGAATAGATCCTTGGTCACATTTGTCACACATGTGCATGGTGCACACATGTGGCAAGTGGTTACCCATATTGGAGGGAGACAGTCTTGCCATCCCCCCTCAGATATTGCTGATGTATCTTTACTTTGGTGTGACCTGGGATACCGGACCATCAGCTTATGGAGTTAGATTATAGCCCCAAGGGTGTGGCAACTAAGCAGAGAGTACATCTGAGCCTTAAGCTCTGCTGCAAGGCGTCCTTCTGTGTGACCACCCTGGGGTATGTTGACACCTCCCTTTATTGCAGGAAGGATAACTATGGCAGTGACCTTCCTGAAAGCTGGTTGAAAGATGATGGCTTGATCTTGGTGGACTGGCATGAGTCTTAGGGATGGACAGAAAATGCAGAGCAACAGGACTCACTGTCATCTCTCACCTTGTAGTGACTGACTTGGACATCAAGTTTCAGTATCGTGGGAAGGAGTATGGGCAAACCATGACGGTGAGCAACCCCCAGGGCTGCCGGCTCTTCTATGGGGACCTGGGCCCCATGCCTGACCAGGAGGAGCTCTTTGGTCCTGTCAGCCTGGAGCAGGTCAAGTTCCCGGGGCCAGAGCATATCACCAATGAGAAGCAGAAGTTGTTCACCAGTAAGCTGTTGGATGTCATGGACAGGGGACTGATCCTGGAGGTCAGCGGACATGCCATTTATGCCATCCGGCTGTGCCAGTGCAAAGTGTACTGGTCGGGGCCGTGTGCCCCCTCACTTGCTGCTCCTAACCTGATTGAGAGGCAGAAGAAGGTCAAGTTGTTTTGTCTGGAAACATTCCTGAGTGGTGAGTCTGGTTTTAGAAGATTGATACCGGGAGATGCGCCCTAAAGGTTTTTCTCCTTTCTCCTCCTCCTCTTCTTCCTGTTCCCCTCTCCCTTCCCCCTCTCCCTTCCTTTTCTTCCTCCTTCTCCTCCCTCCCCACCTAAGCTTTCCTGGCATAACAAAGGGTCAGGGGAGAAGAGAACCTTAGTTTTAAGCTAGGACCAGGACTTGAGTTAAGCTCCAGGACTATCTGCATGAAAGGTGTTTTGAGGTTGGTTATGGCTCCTTTGGGGGTGGAGAAAACAGTCTTGCCAGTACCTCTCTCCCCAAATGTCAGATTATCTTTCCCTTTGGAAGGTGACCTTGTTCATCATAGCAAAACTTACACTCTTCTTCTTTCAGGAAATATTTGAATAGTTAATTTAAGGAGGCAAGTTTAGAAAAAGTATTGCGATATAAACTTACAATGTGTTTTGGATTCCAAGTCTATACCCCCAGTTTCCAGTAGAACCCTCTGAAATAATAGACAAGTTGTATTTTGTGATGTTCAGTTTGGTAAACACTGGTCACATGTGTCTGGAGAGCATGTAAATGTGGTTGGTATGACGAAGGAGCAATTTGATTTTAATTAATTTAAAATGATAGCTGCACATGGCTTGTGGCTATTGTATTGGGCTGCATGGCAGGTGACATGGCAGGTGACATTGCAGGTGACATTGATGGGCGAAGACAGGGGATAATCCAGTAGCTTTTCTGTCTTCCGCAGAGCTCATTGCCCACCAGAAAGGGCAGATAGAGAAGCAGCCACCTTTCGAGATTTACTTATGCTTTGGGGAAGAATGGCCAGATGGAAAGCCCCTGGAGAGGAAGCTCATCTTGGTCCAGGTGAGGAGATAAGGCCATGACTGCAGCGCTTCTTCCTGCTGCTGCTTTACCCTCTGGTCTGGGATGGGTCCTGGTTGAGCATCCACTGGCCTATGTGTATTTTAGTGCCGTCAGTGAGGCAGCAGGTTTAAGTTTTGTGCAGTAGGACTATGTTGTAAATATCGCATTCTTAACATGGGTGAACAATTTAATGGACACTTCACCTTTCATTTTCCTGCTGTTAGGCTCTTGCTAAAACCTTGTGAGATGCAGCGTTTTACATCTCTTCTTATAAGAAGTTTTTTTTTCGTGTTTGTAAGATGCAACTGTGTTCTGGGAATGGTTGCAAGTCTACTTGGGGTCATGCATGGAGTTATACACCTAGGTAGGGAGTGGATGCCTCTTGATTCAGTTTTGTTCAGTAAGCTGCCATCTAGTTAGGCATGTGGAACGATGCTGTATCCAGGTTCCTTTCCTTGAATTGACCAACGTCTAAGGTGCACCTTGACTGGTGAAGATATAGCGGTTCACTAGTATCTAGCTGTGGGTGGGGAGGCCAAGTGGTTCTCAGGGCCTCAGAGGTTCTTCTTCAATGTCAGGGCCTCTCCTGCTACTTAAAAATGCCTGTTCTTTGGTGGAAACTTGTGTGCTCTTGCCTGAACAGGTCATTCCAGTGGTGGCTCGCATGATCTATGAGATGTTTTCTGGTGATTTCACCCGGTCCTTTGACAGTGGCAGTGTTCGCCTGCAGATTTCCACTCCAGACATCAAGGATAACATCGTCGCTCAGCTCAAGCAGCTGTACCGCATCCTCCAGACCCAGGAGAGCTGGCAGCCCATGCAGCCTGCCCCCAGCATGCAGCTGCCGCCTGCCCTGCCTGCCCAGTGACCCAGACTCCCGTGCATGTCCTCTTCTCTCCTCTCTCTCTTTTTTTTTTTATATTGTATATAAGGATTTTTTAAAATTCAGATTTAGTCAACTTTTAATCTCCTTTCTATAACATCATTAGAAGTTTGAGGCTTTCCAAATATGCCTAGTTTTAAAAGTTCCTCTAACTTATCAAGATATCATCCTCTGAGGGGGTTCATTTTAGATCTTCCATGGTTGGTGTAGGAGAGATTTGATTTGGAAGTTTAGACACCAGGACTCTAGCTGTGTTTCCATCTGACTTTAGATAGATCGTTTAACTGGAGGGGGTCAGATGCATCACTCATAAATAAAGGTTTGGAATGATGCCCAAAATTGCATTCAGCCTTAAAACTCAACTATTTTCCTATACTTGTATAAGACATAACTGCCTGGAACAGGACTCTTTTGCATTGTTCTTAGACCACTTTTCCCCCCTTCTTACTTTCATCCAAGTTCCTTGAGCACTGATCTGATCTGAACTGAGCTCTGTTTGACCTGTTCTGCTAGTAGTCAGCTGGCTCCCTGCTGGGGGAAGTGAGAGAGGAGCTGATTGGTTGCCTAGCAACCAGTCTTGATATCTAAATAGAGATGGTGCCAAGGTCTGAAAGTCACCCAACCTGTGTGTGGAGTAAAAGCTCATAAAGTGAATGTCAAAGGGGAAGCTGGTGACACGGAAGGCTGAAGGATTCCATGAGAGAATGGTCGCCAGCGGAGGGGTTCCATGGGAGCATCGTCATCAGCCATGTACCTCATCACCACTCACGCCACCTAGTATTTGGGTTTTGATGAGCAGCTGTGACTTCATGTGTCTCATGGCAGACACTCTCCTCTTCCTCATTTTTTTCTCAAAGACGAATCTGGAGGGAGTCAGGCATCTAGGATATGCTCTGACAACAAAATGGATGGTTTTTGGGCAGAGACTTCCAGGGGTCTTCCTGACATTTGGATTTTTCCATTTGTGAAAAATTAGGTGTTGCGTATGTTAAAGGTCTGGACGGTGCTCTTCCAGGAAAGGCTCAAACTTGCTTAGCTCACGAGCTGTGAGCAACGACAGTGAAGAACAGTGCAGCTATGTCTTACAGAGTGTCGGCCCCAGTCCCTTCTCAGAATTTGAGTTCCAAGACTTGGATGAAAAGCAAAATTCGTCTCTCTGGCTATAGCCCCCAATCCTCTTGAGTACTGGTATCTATTTGTTTCATGTCACAGGGACCATGTCTCTCTGTACGGTCTGCTGCCCTTACACTAAGGGTAGCATCTTCTGCTTTTCAAGCCACCGAAAGTTGGGATGCATTTGAAGTCTAAAAGCTCAACCTAATCTTGGGTGACAGTGAGACTTACTTGGGATGCTTAAGCTTTGGTTTGAAGTTCTCTTAGAGGTTGTTAAAAGGAAGACCAAGAGACATCTGGGTGAGTTAAGACAGGCAGGTGTCTGTGTGAATAAGAGCAAAGTACAATTGTATACACATAGCCATAGTATGAAAATGTCAGAGTAATTATAAATGTTTGAAGAGAAGTTTAGGTAAAAGTTTAAAAGCTGGACTTTTATAGACCAGGAAACATGCAAGGCCTACGGACTTTATTCTTTTTTTTTTTTTTTTGGAGGAATGAGTAGCATCATTTGGTGAGATGAAGCAAGGGAGTCTTGATATGGGGACGCTTCATCTGGAAGTTCAAAGTTAAAAATAACCCATTATAGAGAAAGTGGAAGGGCAGCTGTGGGATAGGGGACATCTCCTTCCCCTTCTGTGAAATGTCAGCAGGCTATGAGGAACAGCCAGACAACAGGACCTGGTAAAGAAAATTGAAAGTTAGAACTAAGGGCTGTGTACTGAGTTTTTAGTGTGTGACTGGAATGAAAAGTTGACAAATCTGTCGGGATGATGAATGACTTTGTGTGCTCCTAACTAGACAGTCCAGGTCCTTCCTTGTTTTGCATCTTTTTCGGAATGCTGGGACCACACACTGCATGCAGGGTCTTCTCTAGTCATCTTCAGCAATCTTTCTCTGGTTTTGGTGGATACCAGGTCCCTTCCTTTTTAGGAGCTCCAAGTTTTCTGATGTTCCCATTCACTCCTCAGCTGTCTTCTTCCTTGCCTTCATCTGAAGACTCAGAAGGGAGGAGGATTTCCCCAGTTCCTCCTTTTTCTTATAGTGCACTCCAGATAAACTCCAATGTTAAAAGAACCACTATAGATAAACCGGGAAGGCAGATTTGAATCTGGTCTCCTCTCCACAATTAAGTCCTTGGTTGTATGTTCCTGTAGCATCTTAAACTTTCAGAATAACTGTGTCATTTGAAAAATGCTCTGCATCTATGTCCTGCTTGACTGACTGCAAACTTGGAAAGTGAAAACTGTTTGTCTTAGATTTACTGCCAGGTCTTTAGCAGTGTCTGATACAGTGTGTTCTGAGATATTTGTGCTGTAATAAATGAACTAAGCCTTTCGTTTGGAGATTTATTGTTAACTACCATGGGAATGTAAAATAAATTTGGGGAGAAAAAAAATATAAAGTTGGAGTACTGGTTGTATCAATTTTTAGTACTGACTCCCTCTGAGCTAAGAACCTAAGTTAGATTGGAAGGCCCTACAAACTGATCTTCCTTACGTCTGTCTTGAACTCCCTGTTGGTCCCTTTGGGTATGAAGGTACCAGCAAGGTAGCACCAACATAAAACCTCCAGTCAGGGTCTCCATTCTGTTGCCCATAACTTGGAGCCATTTCCGTGCTTGAGTTTTCTTACGATTTCCTTCACAGAAGATATACCCTAATTTCTTATGTCAACATTTGTCCTTTCTCTCTGTTGTAAGACTTTTCTCTGGGGAAAGGGGCGAGGCACTTTCTAAGGTCCCAATGGCAAATGAGGGCACAGATCCACCGAATTCAATCTGGGGAACTAAGGAGTCCATTGGGCTTACTTACAAAGCAGTGGGTGAGAGGTTATGGTCAAGAGCGTGGGTGGCCTTCAAGCAGCCGATAAGGATGTTAACTCTCCCCTGGCTTCCTAGATGGTGCTCCCCTCCCTAGTTTTTCCCAGCCTAGATACCTCCTTGAGGTGTCATTCAATTAGGGTAGACTCTAACCTCAGAACTCCGGAGGCTGAGGTAGGAGGATTGTCATGTTTGAGGGATACATAGCAAGACGTTGTCTCAACAAACAAACAAACAAACAAACAAACCCATAGAGATGAAATCTGCTTTTTCTTCCGAAGATTTGAATTCGGTTCCCAAAGCCCATGTAAGGCAGCTCACAATATATTTAACTTAATTAGCTCCAGGTGATCCTACTCCCTTTCCTGGCTTCCTGGGCACCTGCACATATGAACTTATAAATGAAAATAAAAATAAATCTTTAAAAATAAGATGATCGTCAAATTGGACTCTCGGGCTTTGAGCTCCATGAAGACCGTACAATGTGTTTGGCACACGTGAAGTCCAGAGCTCAATCCTCAACACGACGTAAGCCAGTAAGCGAAGTCCCGTTCCGGGACAGCCCCAGCTACATTAAATGCGGTCTCGAAGTAAAATGGTACAATAAAATGGGGGGTGGGGAGGGGCAGGGAACAAGCTCAGCTGTTAATGGCACTTGCTCAGCAGGCTGGTTTCCTGAGTTCAGTCCCGACTCGGACCCACTTATAGGTGGAAGCGAGAGCTGACACGGCGCCATTGAGCACGTCCACACAATAAGGCGTTTTTAAAAACAGTAAATATGCATAGTCTTGGCATACCTATCAAGTTCAGACTTTAGGTACATTAAAAAAAAAAGTTTACAGCATTGCCTACAGGAGGTGTGTCCCCGCTATACCGCGGACTGACAGCAGGAGGTCCCGGATGCTTCTCTCCTCTTCCGCCTCGCAAGGCCGGCCCGCAGCTGCTCTACCGGAAGGGGCGGATCCAAGATGGCTTTACCTCCCACTCAGTCCGCCGCTTTGCCAAAGGTTCCGGCTTGAGGTCGAGCTCCTAATGACGTCATGAAAGGGCGGAGTAAGTCAGTGTGAATGCGCGTCAGACTGTTTTTTCCTGGGCTTCTCACGTCCTGGGTTTTTCACTGTACTTACTGTGAATGGTGCGTGGGAGAGTACTGGTTTCTTGGCCGCTGGCGGGCAGCGGGAAGGACTTCCTGCGCCCCCGAACCTGCGGCGGAAGTGCAAGCCTAGCGTCTTGAGGCAGAGTGCTTCCTTTAGTAACTAGTCTAAAAAACTCGAACGCATGGGTACGTGTGGCTGTGGGAGCGTTTCTTCCCTGCAAGTGCTAAAATGGCTCCAGTTACAGCCGCTTTCACTTACCGGTGTGTCTCAGGGTGTGGCGGTGGTTACACCGCTTGTAGCTAATGCTGGTTTGATCAGGCTGCAGTGAGAATTTAGTAGAGATATGGGGAGTTGGCAGTGGAGAGCTTACGTTTAGAGCCCAGAGCCCTGTTTCAATAGGATAGTTTTGGGAGAAGTGCTAACTTTTGCCAAAGCCTTCCAGTTGCTGTAAGGTTTGAATCCCAGGGCATAAATTAACCAGGTAAAAGTTAGAAGCGAAACCGGAGACAATATAAATGTGGCTAGAAGCACGATTTCAGAGACTTAAGTCTGCCAGAGAACTGTTGTGCAGCATTGGGGACCCCATCTTGACAGTATTAACGATTTCCCCCTTACCATATTGTTTCTAGGATCTTTCTCAATTGTTGGAAGCTGAACTGGGACTCAGGGAAGGGAACTATGGCAAGCTAAGGAGGCCATATGCCATGTAACTTCCAGATCTCATGTCAACACCAAGCCCTCAGCTGCTGGTGGCAGCTGCTCAGCGGACTCTGGGCATGGGGAAGAGAAAATGCCCACCTCGAGCTACCTGCCTTCACCTAGCAGGAGAGGTGCTGGCTGTGGTCCGTGGGCTGAAGCCAGCTGTACTCTATGACTGCAACTCCGCAGGAGTATTGGCGCTCCAGAGCTATCTGGAGGAACTACAGGGGCTGGGCTTCCTGAAGCCAGGACTTCACATTCTTGAGATTGGAGAGAATAATCTCATCGTCAGTCCTGAGTATACCTGTCAGCATTTGGAACAGACACTGCTTGGTACTGTAGCTTTCGTGGATGTTTCCTGCTCCCAGCCTCATCCTTCTGTCCGGTCATTGGACCAGCTCCCAGGCTTGAAATCTCTCATAACTGACATCATCACACGTTTTCAAGAACTGCAGAAGGGCGTGTCTCCTGGAGTCTCCTACAGCAAGCTCCATTCCTCAGACTGGAATCTCTGCACTTTATTTGGAATACTCCTGGGCTATCCCGTCTCTTACACATTTGACCTGAACCATGGAGAAGGCAACTGCTTAACCATGACTCCCCTGCGGGTGTTTACTGCCCAGATTTCATGGCTGCCTGGCCAACCTCCAGTCCTGCTGTACTCCTTTAGTGTTCCAGAGAGTTTGTTCCCATCGCTGAGGAATTTTCTAAGTGCCTGGGAGAAGGAACTCAGAACCCGATTTAGGGCTCAGAATGCCTTTGCTGACCTCAGCATTTCCTCCGAGGTGGTCACACTTCCTGCCGTGGCCCTCTGAGTTAATTCTGCCAGTTGAGAAGGTATCTGCATGGTTATCTCTGGGTGGAAGATGCCAGCCAGGATCATTCTAAGTGTCCTGGGGAGAATGCTGTGCAGTCAGCTGACCACATGTGCGAATGGGGGTTGTTGTTGGTGTCAGCAGTATGACCCCATCATTAGGAGTTCCTAGGTCCTTAGCAGAGGTGCCTGTTTGTTCTTCATTTCGTAAGAGATAGAAGAGTGGGAAAGGAGTGTTGTGGAGACTTAAGCAGTACACCCTTGGTGGTGGCCTCCCTCCGTGGATAGTGCCCTAGAGGGAAGGAGAATGACTAGGTAGTCTACATGATTATGGAACTGACTGAATCAGGGTATGAGACCATGCTGTTTAAGGGCCACACTTGTGGTTTACTTCTCAGGAATACACAGCTCTAAAGAGCAGTCTTGTGAGACAAAGTTTATTTACAGCATGGTGGGAAAAATAAAGCTAGGGGTCCAGATTCATTTGGAGGGAAAAACCTAAGCTATAAAGTACCAAACCTCAAGTTTTTTCATGGAGTTGTTTGCTTCTGAATTTTACTTCAGATAGATGCCAGGAGTTCTTCAGATGACCAGGTTGCCTTTGTTTGCCAGGAACACGGCCAGTGCTGTAGCAATCACCACCACCAGCGCTGGGAGCCATTGGCTACACTGCCGCTGTATGGAAGGAGGTGGAGACAAGAGAGAGTAGCCATGTCACTTCCATTGAGATAAAACCCGTTTACTAGTGGCCTAGAGATTCACATCTGACTGGGGACAGATATTTAAATGCTGCTATGAATAATGGAAAGGTGGAAAATAACTCAACAGAATAGCACTCTCTTTGTGTGCCTCAAATAGTTTTGTGGTCCTCCTCTGCCCTTGTCATTGTGTTCACAATAAATCAAAAGAATACGCTTTCATGCTTGAACCAATACAGGCTGAGTATCCTTTTTCTGAAATGCTTGAGATTAGAAGTCATTTAAATTTTGTCTTTTTCTCTTTTTTCCCTTCCCTTCCCTTCCCTTCCCTTCCCTTCCCTTCCCTTCCCTTCCCTTCCCTTCCTTCCCTTCCCTTCTCTTCTTCTTCTTCCTTCTTCCTTCCTTCCTTCCTTCCTTCCTTCCTTCCTTCTTTCTTTCCTTCTTTCTTTCCTTCTTTGTAGTATTTACCAGTTGAGCAGACATAATAAAAAGACACCCTGAATTTCAAATGCCCGGGAATCATTTGAAGCTTTTGAGCATCACGCTTCTGTATGCATAGTGTGTTCTGGATCTAGAACATGTCAGGTTTCCAGAGTAGGGGTGCTCAATCTACTGTCTTCCAGACTCAAGAGATGCAGAAATGGGTTGGATAATAGGCAGTGTTTCTTCCATGTTTGCTGTATTATTGGCATAGTGTAAATCAAATGGAATGGGACAGGACAACCAGATGTTGGTGTAGGCTAATATATTTTATCTGTAACACTGGGTTTAAAAAAGAACTACCCCACTGTCATGTAGGGCTGTAGAGGAGGATGGCCCCTCTTACTCTGGGAGCTGGCTCCTGGCTGTGGCTCAGCGCTTCATGACAGTGATGTAGCTTTCACAGACAGGAAAGGTACTTCTCATTAAGGATGTCTAATTCTGAATGCAACTCACTGGGGAGAGCATAGCAAGGTGTCACCAATTCTCTTTCTGACAGAACTCTGGAAGAGACTGCCCTGAGTATCACACTCCTTCACTTGTTTTGAGTGAACCATTCTTCTCCAATTTTCTCAGAGATTTTAGTCTTCTTCCTGCCATATAGCTTATCAGGAGTATGTTGAGTTATAAGATTGGCCATGATGCATATTACATTTTACATATAGAAATGCTTTCAATTTCTTTTACATTATTCGTTGTTGTTGGTGGTGTGTGCGCAGGTGTGCGTGTATGCTAATATCCTGTGCATGTGTGGAAGTCAGAAGACTACTCTTTGAGCCACTTCTCGCCTGCTACCATCTATATGGTAGGTCCCAGGGATTGAACTCAAGGCATCAGGCTTGGCAGCAGTTACCTTTACTTACTGAGCCAGCTTGTTGGCCCCAATACATGTAAATGCTTTCATGTGGCTTTTTGAAAGTGCTTTGTATGTGGGCAAACTAAAAAAAAAAAAAGTTCTTCAGCACAAAAGACCTAGAAATAATAGGAGGACCAGCCTCTCTTTCTTGGAATCTAGTTGCTTCTGCATTCTTTCAAGGGTGTGTGAGTTTGGAAGAATGTTCCTAGTAAAGTGTTATTTAAAAGATACAATGTAAAATAAAGCATGCTGATACTTAGTATATGACAGAATATAAGAAGTGAATGTGTTTACCAAATGTTTTTGTGCTCTGCTTCACTTCCTAATTGGCTACCAATATATCTTTTAATAGGAGTTGTTACAAATTAGGAAGGAGAAATATTGCAAGTCAATCCAAGAGCAAAGACATTTATACAAGAAAATGAACACTTGTGGTCATCCAGTAACAATTTAAGCTTGGAAGTTCCTGCTTTCTAGTTGCCTTCTACAAGGTTTTTCTGCCCCACCCCCATCCCATCCCAATCTAGATGAACCCTCACAATCTGGATGAGCACTGTCTGAATGAGCCCTCACATTCTGAATGAGCACTGTCAGTTTAGATGAGCCCTCAAAATCTGAGGTCACCATCTCACCTCCTTTTCCTTGGCCTGGAGCTGATATGTCTCCTTTTGTAGTTGGTCTCTGAGCTCCTCGACTTTCTCCTTTCCTGTACCCTCAGGCTTCACTTCATCAAGGGAGAGCTTTGGATTCCACACAGGCAAACCCTGATCTAAAAAAGCATCCAGATTCTCAGTAACAGTAAGGCCTTTTTCTGTGAGGGCTGATCCTGACCCTTCATGAGAGCCCTAAGCATTTGCAGAGTAGGGAGATGGTGTGTTTGTCTATGGCTTCACTGAATGGAGTAGAACATTCTGCATTAAATAACACTGGTATGCTGGCACAGTGGCACATGCGTGCTGTCCATCCCAGCAATTGGAAGGCAGAGGCAGGTGGATCTCTATGAGTTACTGTACAGGCAGAGCTATATAGTGAGTATGGAAAATAAAACAGAACTAACGAGAGAATTCTGGTGTATCCTGTAGCTTAGACACAGCTGGAGTTTGGAGTCTTTGAGGCAAGGGTAGCACCTTATTTCTCTTTATATTTGTCTCCATTTTCTTTGAATCTGATACTTTTTGTGAATGTTTACAGATTGAAATGGTTTTCATTAGTCATATACTATCTAGTTTCTCAGGTAGGTTTGCTCAATGACCTCCCCCCCCCCTGTATCCTTTGCACCCTCATTTCAAAGTCTTGAAGATGGAAGTCATTCTAGACCTGCCTCTTGATACTTTAAAGCTGGGTTCCTGCCACCTTGTAGTCCTAGTTTTGCTGAAAACAGCACTGGACTCAAGTCAAGTTCTGGGCTATTGCTTTAGTTCAGTTGTTACTTTATATTATCAGAGCTCTTTATGTTCTTATCCATGCTGTGAGGACACACTCATTTCTACATTCTCCTGTATTACCTATGTGGTGAGAATAAAACAACAGACTCTGTGCTGTGGATAGCTGAGGAGCCCCTGAAGCTTCTCTGTAGCTGATGAATCCTTGCCAAGCTTGGGCCCTGGAATGATTAGGGCTAGAGTGGGAGGACTCTTGCATGCTGTATGGTTGGGTTGAGAAGTTGGATGTTATTTGTAAAGTCAACTGTAAAAACTGACATGAAATCCTGAGTTCAAAATCAATTTATTGAAGTGTTCAACGTAGACACACATTTTCAGAGAAAGTGGAAACCCTTCCCCAAGGCTGGCTGAAGTGTCCAGGCCAGTGGTCATTTCACAGAACAGTCCCCTACCTCCCTGACTTCACAGACTCAGAAGTGGGCGGGAACCCAAGAAGTCATGTAGTCCTTTCCCCAGCCTTAGGCAAAGAAAGAGCAACTTTAGTGGGAGGAAATTTGCTGACCTTTCTTTAAGAGCTTCTCCTGTTCTCGAAGTTGTAAGGATTGATTCTGAAGCAGACCTGTTGGGAGGCAAAAGGCACTTGTTGGTCTGTGCTGGCAGACTTACCATAAAGACTCATTTCAGACATTGGCTTGTGGCCTCCGTTGTAAAAGATTAGTTACCATGTGTTAGGGACTGAAGGGTGGGTGTTCCTCAAAATTTTTGTATTGAAGTTTTAACCCCTTTAGTGTGAACTTCCTTGAGATGGAGTCTTTCAAAAGGTAGTTGATTACAGCTAAGAACATTAGGATGAGCTCTCGTCCAGATGTTCTTAGAAAGGGAATATTTACACCCACACACGCTCGCTCCAGGGACAGTGAAGTAAAGATACTTGGGGGAGGCTTGGAGCGCCCTTTACAGCAGAAGGCGCTAACCCTCTGGGCAGCCTGACTGTGGTCTATAGCCTCCAGAACTGTGGAACAGCACTTCCTTATAAATAAGCCATCCCGATGTCAGCTTCTGCCATGGCTCTGAACCTCTGCTTAATTTACCTTAGAAGAAGGAACACGTTCCCAGGTGACAGTCTACAAATGAGTGACTAATTTTACCTTTAACCTGCTTCTATTTTTTTCCCTCTGTAGTAGTTATTGTGACTTCCCATACACTGATTTTCTTTTTTTCCCCATGGAACTTGGACTTGCTTAGAATGGAAGTTTCTTAAGAAACTATTACTTTTGCTTTTTAGACTTGCTTAGATGGAGTTTCCTATGAAACTATTACTTTTGCTCATTGGTATACTTCAGTGTATATGTCCAGGGTGCCTGACTCTTCTGTAGGGGATCAATGAATGCTTACTTTCTGAACCACTGTAGTGAGAAAGATCTAAGTGACCTGTTCATGTGTGTTCCACAGAGTGTATAAGAAAAGAACTATCTCAGAAAGCATAATACGTCTTGAAAGTGGGCAGTTCTGGGGCCTGGGACAATGAGTAAGAGTTCTTGCTGTGCATGCATTGGGACCTGACGTTAGGAAAGTTATCGTCCTGTAAAAAGCTGGGTGTGGCTGCCTGTTCTGTTACCCTAAAGCTATTGGTTCTGGGGACAGAGAAGGGAAGATGGCTGGGACTTGATGGGTATCTAGCCTAGCTGGAAAACAGTGACACACCCTTTCTTACAAGATTAAGGCAACAGTAACAGGGAAGATACACAACACCTCCAGCTCCCTTGACTCTGCATATTGCATGGGTGGGCACACACGCTTGAACACACACACACACACACACACACACACACACACACACCAACACACACACAGACACACCAACACACAGACACCTACCACATACAAACATACCAACACACATGCATACACACATACAATACATCAACACATACAAACACACACCTACCACACACACCAACACATCACACACACACACACACACACACACACACACCAACACACACACACAGATACCTACCACATACAAACATACCAACACACATGCACACACACATACAAACACATCAACACACACAAACACACACAGACACCTACCACACACCAACACACACACACAAACACACCAACACACATACAGACACCTACCACATACAAACACACCAATACACATGCACACACACATACACACACAAACACATCAACACACACAAACACACTAATACACATGCACACACACACACACACAAATACACCAACGCACACACACAAATAGAAAGGAAACACAAAAACAGATGCCAATCTATAACTTGGGAAAGAAACAACTATATAACTTGTGGAGAGCTGTGCAGATAACCCCCCCACCCCCCAACCCCTAGCAGGAAGTGGGCTCCAGAATGCTGGAAAACAGGACACACTAGAGCCTGGAGGCCCTCCTTCGAGTGCCTTCTCTGGTCAGGAGTGAAAAGGAGACTTACTCTGTAGCTGTTGAACTCTGCTCACCAGGGCTTGTCTCTCCTCCTCGGACTTCTTTAGTTGATCTGAAAGGGAAAGGATACCAACAGAAATAGGAGAGCACCACAGGGTGGAAATGAGAGGTAAGCCCTGTCCTCGGCGACCTGGGAGTGTCAGGTGTCTCTCAGCTCTGAAGGGAGGGGCCAGCATTCACACAGGAACCATCGCAGTGTTGTTAGTACACACACTGGTGGGTCTTTCAGCCCACAAAGGCACGGCTAGGAGGCCTTCATCCTGCCTGTGTTTGTACTGACCTTTCCCGTTCAAATTAGGAATAAGGCCTTTGCATGTGACTAGTGTGGGAGCAGCTGTGGTCTGGCCCACAGGGACAAGCTGGAGGAGAGAGCATGCACAGCCCTCAGATGAAGCACAACTAATGTTCATTTTGGTTGACTGACATTTCCCTGCGTCTCCCTCAAGGAAAAATGGAATCATTGGGCCAAGCAGAAATGAGGACCAAAGCCTCTCCCCACAGCTTCCTTCCTCTGAGCCTGTTCAGTTGTGGTTCTCATGACCCTGTGACCTTAAAGAAGAGGGGTACCTTGTAGGTCCTGGGTTTCAGAGCTCTGCTGCTCTCGGTCTCCCTGCAGGCTCTCGAGTTTGGTCTGCAGCTCCTGGTGTTCATTTTCTAAAAGTCGCAGGGCCTGGCTCATCTGGGAGTCTCTGCTGTCTGCTCCCTGCAAAGAGGAGGGGCAGGAGCCACAGAGGAGCAGGTCAGTGTGGCTGGAGACAGAGCAGAGACAGAGCGGGTGCCGTGGGACAGGACACAGTAGAACTTAAGAGATGAGGTGTCAGGAAATGGAGGCTTCCCCTTCCCTTTGTCCTGTTGTATCCTGCATGTTTACAGCAGTGCCTCTGACTTGATATTTACAGGGGTATGTATGTCCTGATGCCTTGACAGATCTCCACATCAAGCCAGAACTTTTCTAGGTGTTTTACTTTCTTTTTAGCTTGACATGATCAGTTGTTGAGGGAGGGAAGAGTTAAGGCTATTTTCACAAAGATTTAAGGTTTCAAAACCTCAAACACTTTGTCTTAGGCATGAAGGGAAGAAGAGAGTAAGGGTTAAGGTGGATGTCGTGTGTAGCCAGTAAGATCTGTGCCTATAAACATCTCACACCCTCTTTCATCAAGAATATTTTTCCCTGATTGCTGTTTGGGGTAAATTACAAAGATTGGGGTAGATCTTCAAAGTTTCACATTTAGTGTGACACCTATGCTTTAACTGAACATTTTGGGGAGCCTCACCTGGGGTGCCATATGTGACTCCTCTCTGAGTTCTTAGATTTGTTAATAAAATAATTTAAGAACACATCAAGGAAACTTCTCTTTGCAACAGATGGGAGACCACCATAGAAAGCCACAGCCAGTCAAAATGCATACTTGAGGAGCCAGGTCTCAATGAATACAGCTATTAAAAAACTTCATACTTGAGTCTCAGGGAACAGGGGCAGAAAGGGGGCAGAAAAATTAAAAGAGCCAGAGGAATAGGGAGTTTGTTGCAAGATTGTGTCTCCTAGTAATGTCAGAAGCAACACCCATAAAGTCTCACCAACATGGCTACCCAAGTGTGAATCGAAAAGGAGGGCACCAGTGGGCATGCCAAACAAATGGGGAAAACCTCACATGGCCTCAACCCTACGCAGAGCTCTATAGGAAAGCTGGAAGCAGGAGAGGTGGTCTTCCCCAGGGAAGAACACACCAACTGGTTGTCCAGGGTCAAGTGGTCAGCCCTGAAGACATTCATATAAGTAACATATGGACCCAACAGGTTCTATTCAGGAATGTATATGCATGCACACATATGCATACGGGAATAATTGGTAAAAAAAAAGAGGCTCTGAAGGTGAAGGAGAACTGGGAGGGAGAGAGGGAGGGTTTGGAGGGAACGAGAAGAAGGGAGAAATGCGGTTAGAATCTCTAGAGTAAGAAAGATTGTTAACATTAAAAATATTAAGAACAGATTCTGAAGAAGACTAGAAACAAAACAAAACAAAGCCTCCCGAACAATAACAGTGCTGACAGAAGCAGACTGGGAATCCTGTGAATCGCAGCAGCTGCCTGGAAGACAGAGGTGGAGGAAAGGGAAGAAAGCCATGCCTTTTGAGTTAGCAATGGAGGTTTGGCAGTTTGGCAAGCAGCCACATGGCAAAGGGGGTAGAGAGAGTAACTTCAGAGATGAGGAGCGAGAAAGCCCAGAGGGTTCTGGAAGCATACCTAGGCTTCCACAAGTGTTAGGAAGAAAGAAGATACAAAAAAAAGTAACACTTGTTCTGAGAAATTGGGAAGAATAGGCAGGCTTGACCAAGGAGCACGGCTGTGGCTCTGTGAATGACTACTCCAGGGGCAGGCTTTCTGGGAAGGGAAAGTACATTATCTTGCTAAAAAGAATAATTATTCCTCCTTCTTTGGCATGGCTTAAGGTGAATCTGCCTTCCTGAGGGCTGGTTCATTAGCCCAGAAGATTGACTGGCCCAAGTGGACTAATTCTTATGTTTTAGGAAGCTTGGAATGTTAGGCCTCCACCCAGGCCAGAGGAAACACATGTAAAGTAATTGCTAACCTGAATCAAGTGCTTATATGTACCAGAGACTATGCTACACGCGTCGTATGGGTAGTCACATTTAATCCATGCAACAAAAAACCCTTATTTTGCTGACGAGGAAACAGGCTTATGGAGGTTAATTAGATTTTCTGAGGTGGCAGATTGAAAGTTTAGGAATTTTTGATACCAAGAATTTACTGTAATTTGTTAAGAAACACACTGTCAGGCTGTGTTAACACCTGTAAATAAACCAGTAATGTCTGTTGTGTCCAAAAACAGTGGGCAGTTGTGCGCTGGATGTCCTGCTGGGATGGTGCTTGAATAGCATGCAATTGGTAGGCTGATCAACCCCATGAATGTTCCAGCCCAGGCATTTGTATTTGGTTAACGTCTTTCCAGTGGGTACTTAGTTCATTTGCATGGGCAGTGTAGGCATTCCCGCTAAGTACACATTTATAATTCAGAGCAAAGCGGTGAGTCTGGTGCTGAGTAGTGGGTGGATGAGACTTGAAAGCTGCTTGTTATATGTATCCAGCCTTTTTGTGACCCAACCCAGAGGACCCCTTTCTCAGCAGACCCTTCTGCCACTTCCTCTCCCGCTCCCGGGATCTGGTACCTGTAGTTTAGACTGAAGCACATGCAGTTGGCTCTCCAGCTCCCTGTGCTGGTCCCCTAGAGTCCTCCAGTCCTCCTTAAGAGCCTCGTACTGACTCTTCCACTCCTGACACTTCTGCTCTGCCAAAGCCAGGGACAGCTGAGAGAGACCAGAGGAGAGAAGGTTCCCAAGGAGCAGAAGCTCAGAGAAAGGGAACACACTGAACTACTCAAGTTTAAAATGCAGGCTGAATTTGAGGAGCAGTCTCCCTGCAAGTGGTGGTTGGCTCCCTCGCTCTGGGGACTGCTCCCAGGGTCCCAGCCCCAGGAACTGCACAGCATCTCCACCTGCGCCCTCTGCAGTTGCTGCTCGGCACACATTTTCTCCTCCAGCACTTTCTGCAGCGATGCCTTAGCCTTCTGCTCGTAACTGCTCCTCTGGGTCTCCATCTCCAGCAGTACCTTTTTCATCCCCCAGGGGGAGTGTTTCTGTAAATCAGAAGCAAGTCAACAAATCTACGCGTGTTGAACTTCTCCCTACCCTACAGCAGGGATACATGTATGAGGATAGTGTAGGTCTTGTACCCAGGGGAGAGAAACCAGTCTTGTGATGGACCTTTTCGTTAGGCTGGAGCTGAGCAGAGGAGAGGCTGTCTGAGAGGTGCCTTCCATTGGTTCGGCACTTCTACCACAGCCTTCCTCTCCATATGTAGCCTCTGCTGCACTCCAGACTAGAGAACGCACCAGTTCTGTTAAATCTCACTAACTCCTCTATCCCCATCTCTCGTGGCTCTTTTTTTTCTTGCTAAGTATGCGCATATTTGCATTTAGGAGAATGGAGCCCATAATTTTGGAATTCCCAATAATTACTTCCCCTCCCCTCCATTGCTCTGTTCTGTGGATAAATCTCTCTCACTCCACTGGAAACAGTTTCCAAGCAGGGAATGCACTGCTGTTCAAAAGGAAAAGGCCTCAGGGATTTGAGGACTTGGTGTTCTAAGCATTTACATTAGATGTTTCCCCTGGTTTTAGGACCAAGGAAAATTCCCCCCAATCAGATAAGATAAATTTGCAGATCCAGTAAAATGTTGACGGCCTTTGTTACCTCCCCTTTTTGCCTTGCGATTTTGGGGAAGGCAGGCAGCAGCTTTCACAGTCAGTTCTAGACCCATCTGGATAAGTCGAGACAACAAAGGTGAAGGGGAGGGCCGTTAGCAATCATTTAGTCTCACCTCAGGATTGTCTAGAATTTTGTTTTTGTATCCGAAAGGGTACTCTGCTTTTTGGAATTTTCATTAAAAGTCAAACCCAAGAGTGACATGTTGAAGTCAAATATGGCAATGTCCTAGTTACCAGATTTAATAGTACTGATCATAAGTTAGCTTCATTTTCAATTGAAAAGTTAATAGACTACATTGGCATAGTTGCATCTATCTGTGACTCCAGCCCTGGGAAGGCTGGTGGGTCACAAGTTCAAGGTCAGCCTAATAACTACACCCTTCTCAACAAATTAAAGATTTGCATTCTAGCTTGCATGCTGGTCACTTACAAGTTTGGTTGACTTGTTTTAGCTAAGAACCTAACAAAGCAGCTCACGTTGTCAAAAACAAGCAAACATGAAGACCTGGAAACCTATAGATGAGTGAGTGGTTTTCAGCGTCCTCATGCTACAGCCCTTTAATACAGTGCCTCATGCTGTGGTGAGCCCAGCCATCAAATTACTTTCATTGTTACTTCATAACTGTAATTTTGGTACAGTTATAATTGTAATGTGCATATTTTTGGAGATAGAAGTTTGTCAGAGGAGTCGTGACCCACAGGTTAAGAACTGCTGCTATAGACAATATA
This sequence comes from Rattus rattus, assembly GCF_011064425.1. Classification (NCBI taxonomy): domain Eukaryota; kingdom Metazoa; phylum Chordata; class Mammalia; order Rodentia; family Muridae; genus Rattus; species Rattus rattus. The sequence continues at coordinate 71,168,243 of NC_046163.1, forward strand.
AACTGTTCTCAGCTGTGTAGGGAACTACTGACCCCTCTGGCACCACATGAGAGAAGCACACCCATTCCCTCCCTACTTACGTTTCCTTCAATATTTTTTACATGCTCATACACACACACACAGACACACGTGTGTGTGTGTGTGTATGTGTGTGTATGTGTGTGTGTATGTGTGTGTGTGTATGTGTGTGCACCTGTCACAAACAGAGTGTGTGTACAGGTCAGAGGACAACTTGTGAGGGAGCTGCAGATCTTTCCTTCTACCATGTGGACCCCAGGGATTGAACTCAGGTTGTCAGGCTTGGTGGTAAGCACCTACTAAGCCCTCTTGCTGGCCCCTGCTCTTCCACCTCCTTTCTCAATATCTCCCCACCTCTCAGGGGGACTGATTTTCTTTTATTGTAACCTAGGAGTAGGTCAAATCAAGAGGCTGTTGAAGCTGAACACTAACGTCCCAGGAAAGCCAGGCTTCACTTTCTTTAGATCCTTGAGCCTTTTGCTTCCTCAGGGTTGCTGCTAACAAACAAATAAACCACCTTCCTCCTGAGATGAAAATCCGTTTGTTTGTTTGTGATTTCCTGTTATACCCTCTTCATCTGTCCTCAGATTGGGGTCTGTGGAGACTGACTGTGTGCTGTGAATCTTTACCAGAGGCTTCTGTTTAGTGTTGGAATTCCCTCCCAGGTTACAAAGGCATGGACAACTGGATGTGGTTACATGGCCAATTAGGGACGTGACACAGACAAGCACAGTGAGGCAAGAGTTAGTGTGCTAATCTCCTTTTGGTAGCCTTTCTAGAAGGCAGGGCTAAGATTCAAGCATTTTTATTTTATCGAAATTACCTGCAGGCAGGTGTAGAGCTGGTTTTCTAGGGATCTTAGTTTGCCCTTCAGTTTGTCTTCATTAAGCTGTCCCTAAAGTAAACAGGATTAGTGAACTAAGGCAAAAACAAACAAACAAACAAACAAACAAACAAACAAACAATGCAAAGAGGCTAGCTACATCTCTCCAGCCCTGTCCCACAGCCAAAGCTTGGTGCTGTAGAGTTGAACCCTCCATGTGCAGAGATGGCTAAGGTGCTCTGAGTGGAAGTGGGTCTTCTCCCTGCCGGCCACAGGTGATCCAGATTAGCCCCAGATCCTCATTGTACCTTGAGTTTCTCTAACAAATGGCAAAGATAGCAAAGAAGGCCATAGAGAGGGAGGGTCTTAAACTGCCCCCACCACATGCTTTCCTGGCCTCCTCTCATCCTGGACCTGGACCTTTGTCTGTAAATCACAGGCACACAGCTAAAAGAGGTCTTTGTTCCTGGGGAGAATCTATTTCTTCCAGCTCCTTGTTTGGAGTTGAACTGCATTCACCCTTCAGGTTTGTATGCTACTGTGAGCTTCAGTACTCTATCTAGAATGGGAGCAGATTCGGAGGTTATGATGGCTTGTATATGCTTGGTCCAGGGAGTGGCACTATTAGGAGGAATAGCCTTGTGTGTCACTGTGGGCCTCCTGCACCATGTCTGCCTGGATGCTGTCATGCCTCCCACCATGATGATAATGAACTGAACCTCTGAACCTGTAAGTCAGCCCTAAATTAAATATTGTCCTTATTAGAGTTGCCTTGGTCATGGTGACTGTTCACAGCAGTAAAACCCTGACTAAGAGGTACACCTTCAATGAAGTTCAATGCAGTCAAATGAATTCTAGTCTAGTCTACTGGTGTTTTCCTAAAACAAGACCAGAACACCAGGGTAAACTGAGGGAAGATCATGGAAGACAAGATGGGCGTTGGCAACCCATGCAGCAGGAAGGGAGACTGGTACTGGTGATATCTTGATTTCAGGTCCCAGGACAGTGGGACTCTCGGTCATGGCAGTCTCTGTATTTCACACCCTTCATATCCACTGAGGGTTAGTTCCTAGAGTCCCTCAGAATGCTCAACTCCCTTGTATATAGATGTGTACATTTATCTAAGCATGAGTAAATATCTTCCTATATGCTTCAAATTGTCTCTGACTCACTCACAGTACACTGGAAATACCATGTAAATGTCAGTGATAATGTATGGACTTGGGACAAATGACAAGAAAGACAAGAAAAACAGGATTTTTTTCTTCCTTTCAGTTATTCTTGATCCAACATTGGTTGAATCTGAGGCTTTGGAACCTTTGGCTGTAGAGGAGTGACTACTGGTGTGTGTGCCCTTCCCTGCTGGGCAGGGCTCCTGAGAAATGATTTGAAAAGTGAGACACGAACCTACAGATATGAAGCAGAGTAGGTGTGGGCCAGGGAGGGGTAAGAGAGCTTCTGGGAAAGTTACAGAGGTATTCAGAAGCTGAGTCGATCTAATGGTCTGTCCCTGTCCCACCCTGTTGAGTCCAGGTCCTGAGGTGCCTCATGGCACTTTAAGGTATCCCTTAATCTAGGACCAAGTCAAGAAACTTAAGCAGAGGTACAGTTCTGGTTTCTATTCTTGTAGCATTTCAGCTGCTTTGTTGATCCTTTTACCCAGGTGTGTCTGTCTGGAGTAGCAAGGGGGCCAGTAAAGAAACTATGTTTCTTAGAGATAGGGCGATAGGCAGTTAGTCTGTAGTGGGTTTCATTTTCCTTCATTGACTTGTCCACCCAAGTCCTATGGGACTCTTGGGAGGACATTTCTCCAGGTCTGGATGTTGTGGTTCCTGGTGTCAAACTAAGCACTTCTAGCACTCATGGCTAAAAAGACTAGGGCAGAAGAGAGTGTCTGGGATGAGGCGGCCCTCCCTCTCTGAGAGTAAGGGTGCCTGGGGAAGGCAGGAAGTGGTATCACACAGCTCCTGGTTTGATCTTATTTGTTTAATTCTTCTAACTGTAGGGACCAGGGGGAGCCCCCACCCTTTCTGCTTCCTGTGTTACTCAGCTGGGCCTTGCAAAAGCAAAAACCTTTGCCAAAAACAATTTTTTAAAGTACCTCCTACTATTAATGTTTTTCTCAGTTGCATGTGGGAAAGAGTAGAGAGAAAGGGATCTGGCATTTACAATAACCACAGGGCTTGGAACCAATGAAAGAGAAGGACAAAGGCTTCCACTGTTCAGGCTCAGGGGTAAGTGGTAGAACAGCTGCATTCCCCAGAGGGGCCTGTTCACTGTCAGTCTGGCGGCCCTGCACTAATCTGGCCCCACCCCGCCCTGCTCTGCGTTAGTCTTCCCACAAAGTGCATGCACTTTTCTTTGCCCAGACTCTACAGTACAGAAGCCAGCCAAACCCACCAAGTTTAAAGACTGTCTCCTTATAGCTTGGAAGGAACACAAGTCCCAGATGGTGTCCTTGAAATGTCCTCTGGGTGCCTTCCTATTCTGTAGTATCATGTTCATTCAGTATTTTCCTCTTCCAAGTGTTTATGTATTTCAGCCAACCCCCAGATTATTTTTCCATTTATGTTGCAATACAAGACAATTTACAGTATCCCCTTTCAAGTAGGAATAGGGGCTGCCACCCAAGTCTAGGGCATGAACAAAATCTCTTGTCCACAGCCCTGCCTTCCCAGACTCCCTAAGGCAAGCAGGAAAGTCCCAGCCAACTTGCTGCAAATGGAGCACACGGTTTCCTGCCCCCGACTCTCCCATTGCTGACGCCAGTGTTAGAATATCTGAGAAACTCTAGAGCTACAGACATTACCCCAGGAACCTGGGGCACCCTGGAAAGGCCACTGCTGGTGGAGGAAGGCGATGAGGAAGCCACACACACCTGGTGTTGGTCCAAAGGCTTCAGATCCTGTTGCTGTTTGGTCCTCTATCTCAGCTCTGTTTCCAGAAACACACCTCACCACAGAAGCCCCTTCCCATGAATCATCTCTTTCCTAACAGCTTGCATAGGGTGTGACGCCTATCCCCACTGTCAATTCTGCTTTGCAGATCTTAAAGCCCCTGTGCTCCACTCCAGCTTCCTCTGTAGGCAGAACTACTTTTGCTCTAGTGATTAGACCCAGCTCTAGGTTCTCAGCAGTTCCTAGGGTTGTCTTCAGGGGCACTGACTCTGGGGTTCTCCTGAAGATCCCGCCCTGAACATCCTTGCATGAGAAACTGGAGATTCATACTCGGATCTGAATGGAAAGGACAAAATGGACACTGGACTGAAATCTGAGTCCCAGTTCTGACCTCCTTCATTCAACTATTTTCCTGAAAATCACCAAATGGGGTCGCAGTTTGATGGCTTCCTGAGGCTGTCTCGGGAGGGGTGGTGCAATTGGAAGTGTTTTGTTTTGGGAGAAGCAAGGGTTCTCAAATGAACAGTTATCAATGACTTTTCTTAAACACAGGAAGCTGGAAGCTTGGGGTGGGAGAAACAAGAGAAGTGTGTGTGACTTGGAAAGGGTGGGAAGATGGGAGAGAGGAACTGAGATGGAGCCTGGGGTAAAATAGTACCTTCCCCCACACTTATGATAGAAATGGCTTAAAAAGAGAAGACAGGGCCTCAACACATAGCCCAGGCTGGCCTGGAGTATGGAACCCTCCTGTCTCAGATTCCTGAGGTCTACACTAATAGCTCTTACAGTGCCTCATTCCTACTAAGCACAGTTGATCTGAGCTTTCTAGGCTTCTGTAGGGCCCCAGCCTTCACTCAGCTGAGCCTTTGATTAGAGAAGCTCTGAACACAGACCAGATCACTCCTTTCAGTTCAGTTCTGTAGTGACCAAGTTCCTCCAAAGACAGGCAGGGGTTTCAACCTGGGGGTGGCATGCAGTCTCATGGGCCATTCCAAAACAAAATGTCTGCTGTGACACACATGCACACACACACACATACATATGTATTTATGTGTGTTTGTGTGGTTTTTCATTAAATCTGAGGTAAACCTGAACAGAAAAGGTTCAAGTCTGCTATTCTGAAATAGTGAGAGAGGTCCTTGTGTGGTGCTGTTTAGACAGGATCCCTTCCTGTCCATTGTTTTGGGCTATACCCAGTCCTCTGCATACCAGGGCCTGTAAAAATGCTAATTCCCTAAGTGCTTTCCTGCTTCTCCTCCGTATCAAGCTACTTCTGAACTGGCGAGCTCCGGCTCATCCTATAAGGCCCAGCTGAAATGGTCTCTTTGCACAGAACCTTCCTTACTCTACCTCAGGCTGAAGAACCACTCTCTTTTTTTTCTGGATCTCACTGCACACACATTTGCAGCCTTGTCTCACTGGCATTGTCTGCTGTGACTCCTCCTTGCTGGACTGTGAGTCTTTCAAAGCAAGGGCTCTATTTCCTATTGTTCCAGAAGTCTCAGCGTAGAATTGAAAGTCACTAAGTATCTGCAGAAGGGGTGCGTGAGATGAGCTCAATTTAGCTCAGTACCGGAAACCACCTCAACATGCCCAGCTGCCCGGCCCAGGCTCCTGCTCTTCCAGTGGAAATGACTTGGCAGGTGGAAGCCTGACCAGAGAGACTCCTCACTCCAGAGCCAGTGACTGCCTTGCAGAGTGGGAGTGGTGGTCTTCTGGGTCACTGCAAACTTCTGGGAGTGTTTTGTAACTTCCTGTTTCACTTCTTTAAGCATAAACCTTCCTACCAGTGAGGTGCATGGGGGCCTGGAAGCCTGGCGTTCTGCCTCATCATGCCTGCTGCCTTAGGCTTTGGTGACACCAACCTGCTTATCATCTGCTGAGCACATGAGCTCCTGGAGGCTCTTTCAAGGGATCAGCAAGGTTTCTCCCTTTCTAGCACGTGTCTCCGTGACACTGAATGCTTTCAGATACTTTAACTAAAAGAGTGAATCACAAGAATTTAGAAGCAAATAGAGTTTAGCTGCCTTCTGTTCAGCTAGATATTGTAAATATATATTGTAAATGCTGCTTCTTCGCTTTTGTCCTTTTGAAAACAAAGTTCTCTATTAAAAACACGTGTTGGCGAATGATGCTTGACCATTATTTCAAAATTAATAGTTCTAAATTTCCGTTTTAAATTTTAACAAGGTAAGTTCTGATACATGTGTTTGGTACACACCCAAAGTTCTTTGGAATTTCTAGTTAAAAACTAGTATAAGGAATCCTGATATAGGGCCTGGAGAGGTGGCTCAGTGGTGAAGAGCACTGACTGCTCTTCCAGAGGTCCAGAGGGAATTTAATTCCCAGCAACCACATGGTGGCTCACAACCATCTGTAATGGGATTAGATGCCCTCTTCTGGTGTGTCTGAAGACAGCTATGGTGTACTCATAATAAATAACATAACCAAGCCTTGCTCTGGCTCTTGGGTATCGATCTCCTCTTTGTAACTCTGTCCTTGTGTCCTCCTTTGCCTGGCAAATGCCTGGCAACTGTCCCTGTGCCTCTGGCTCCCTTCTCTGGAGTTGCCCGTTCCCCCCTGCAGTTGGCTCCACCCTGAAAGCATTTCTTTTATTTCCCTTGTCTTTGTATTATTTTGCATGTGTATCATTTTCAAAACTATGAAGTCTCTAAAAAGCAGAGCCTGAGCCAGATATGGTAGAGCATGACTTTAATCTTAGCACTTGGAATGCAGAAGCAGGTGCATCTCTGTAAGTTCAAGGCCAGCCTGGTCTACGGAGTGAGTTCGAGGCCATCCAGGGTTATACAGTGGGACCCTGCTTTAAACAAACCATCAAAAGCATGTTTCTTCTCAAAGAACAAATTCCCGGTACTTGTTAGCAGGGACATGGCCTTTGGCTGTCTACTGAGTGAGCAGACTGTCATTAGAGACCTGAACTTAGCTACGTGGTTATGCAACTATGGGCAAGGCCTTGGCCTGTCATAGCAAACAGAAGATCAGACGAGATCACCTATTAAGTCTTCTCTATTCTGGCCCCCATTTCCAGGCTGAGTATTGTCACAGGCTGGCTTGTGCAAATCTTGGTATGGATCTGCGATGGTTAAGTTTGATTGTTTGCTCGATGATGTTTAGAATCACACTGAAGACAAACCCCTGGGTGTGTATCTGCACGGGAGCTTCTAGATTGTAGAGGCGATTAGACCCACCTGCAAAGGGGCTGTCCCATTCCATGGGCTGGGCTTCCCGATGGGGGAAAGAAAGGAAGGACAGCCAGCTGAACACCAGCATTCCTCTCTTGGCTTCTTATCTATGGATGCAACCTGACCAGTCAGTCACCTCACAGTCGTGCTGCCATGACTCCCCTCCCTACCATGATGGACCACACTCTAGAACCATAAACCAAAACTGTCCCTTTCTTGGAAGTTGCTTTTGTCGGGTATCAACAGCAAGAGTAACTAACAAACACAGAATCCAGCGTGAAAGCCCTTGACTTTGGCAATACTCAGTAACAACTGGCGTTTCTTTCTTCCCACAGGTTTAAGGGCAGGCCTCTGTCTCCTTTTGGTTCTGGGTCTTCCTTAGGTATGCACTCACTGTGACCCTCTTGACCTCTACATCTGAGTATCCCCACCTTGGCCTCTTCCCAATGACACAGACCTTCCCTTGTTAGATGGTATGCTGAGAGAAATGAGGTGGGTAATGCATACAAGCTGGAATACTTTTGCCTGAAGACTTTACTCCTACCTTCCAAGAGCTGTCAGAGGCCCGGATCAGGGCAGGCAGGAGGTCCTGGAGAATCACCATTTTCTGTTTTAGGATCAGCTCCCTTTGTAAGGCTTCCTAGAGGAGGAATGCAAAAGGAAAGATTAACCTGGAGGAAGAGTAGGTGGAGAGTTCTCTCTCTCTCTCTCATTTGTGTGTGTGTGTGTGTGTGTATGTGTGTGTGTGTGTGTGTGTGTGTGTGTGTGTGTGTGTGTGTGTGTGTATGTGTGTGTGTGTGTGTGTGTGTGTGTGTGTGTGTGTGTATGTGTGTGTGTGTGTGTATGTGTGTGTGTGTGTGTGTGTGTGTGTGTGTGTGTGTGTGTGTGTGTGTGTGTGTGTGTGTGTGTGTGGGGTCACCATGACACTTACTTTGAGGTATTCAGAGAGTTGAATGATGTCCTAGTGAGAGAGAGGAAAAAGGTGATTCAGGAGGACTTCGGCGTAGAACCAGAGCACTGGTGGGCTCACACATAGCAGATCTCTTTTGCCTTGGATCCTTCTGGCCCCACATCTATGCTGAGGACCATCTAGTCATCCTGGAAGAAGGTGTCCCTCCACCCCAGCCTGAGTTTATCGCAGAATCCCAGACTGGTAGAGCTTAGGTGCCGTCTGAGCCGGACCCCTCCAAATGAAGGTTCTCTTACCTTGTCTAGGACAGCAACTCCACAGCTGGGAAGAGAAGGAAAATACGACAGTGGGTCAAAGGATGAAACCTGTGAGCAGGCAGGATGTCAGCTGCACCTGGCACCTCTGCTGAAGTATAGTGGTGTGGGAAGGACTTTTCCCTCCTCATTCGGGGTGGGCTCGGTGTCCAGGAGAGGTGTTCCAAGTAAACACTTGGAGGAGTAGCTGAGACGTGAAACTTTGGGGTCAGGAACATAGATGGAACTCACTTGGTTTGCTGACTGGCATCGTTCTTTCTTGTTGGCCATGCCTCTTCTGCCTTTGTCTGGGTACCTGAGAGATGAGAGGATGATTCAGCATCCAGGGGAGGGATGGGGGAGCTGGACTGCCATTGCAGGTTGGCTGTGCTCTCACCCTGGTGGTGTCTGTGTGGCTTCATGATGTCAGAGTCCTGTGGTGGAAAGGCTCTTCCATGGGAAACATGGTGGTCATCCAGATCTCTCTGGATGCCTGAGGGGGAATGATGCAAGGCTGGGAAAACCTCGGAGCGTATCCCTGTTTCCTGGAAAGCAAATGAAGGATGAAGGATGCTGAATGCTATTCTGAAGGGCCTCAAGTTTTCCAGACAACTGCAGAAAGAGGGACCAGGGGCTGGGGATGTAGTTCAGTGTTAGGGGACTTGCCAGGCACGTACAAGACCCTTGGCTCCATCCTCAGCATTGGAAAAAAAAATAGTAATCGCATCTGTGTGCACTGAGCGGTTTTCCTGAAACTCACATGTTGAGATTCTAACAGTGTTGGGAAATGGAACCTTTGGGAAATACTTATGTCTGAGTGTGGGGCCCTGATGAATGAGGTTAATGCCCTACCAGAAGAGCCATGCAGGAGCTTGTCTCTCTGCCTGCTCTCTCCCCCATGAGTGGACACAATGCATGACCATCCGCACACAGGAGGGGTGTCCTCATCAGATTCCAGACACCCTGGAGCCTCGAGTTTGGGCTTGGGCTTTACAAATTGTGAGAAATACCTTTCTGGGCACAAGCTGTTCTGCCCGTGGTAACCTGTCACGGCAGTTTGAGCAGTTATTTCCCACCTAGAAATCCACTGGTTCTTTCTTGTCCTAGACAGAGAGAATGTCTCTCCTTGGTCAGACAAGGGGTCAGTCTTGCTTCACTCTCTGGTCTCAGCCACTCAGCTATGTGCTGATTAAGAGGGAGAAGTGGTCAGAGACTTGACAGTAGTCAGATCTGGCCTTTTCTAGGCCTCAGAGGTCCTAGAGGGGCTGCCTGCCTCTCCTTAGAGCCACAGGACCTTTGAGCTTTCCCACTGAAAGAAGACAGCGTAGGGAACTTGTTTGGGGGATGGGACGGTGGTGCGCATAGGTTAGTCTGCTCTTTTTATCTTTTCTTCTACAAAATAAAAACATCTATATTGATAATTCAGCACTAAAAACCCAAAAAGTGTTTATGGGATTCCATCATGGGCTGACCTGATAACCGTAGGCAGGAAGTTATTTCACTGTTTTCTGTTCTATCCTTCATAGCCCGCCCCCCTCACCCAGGCCGTTCAGAGGCCTTGTTACCCTGTAAGCAGGCAGCTGGTTCTTTTGCAGTTATGTTCCTGGCTGGTTGTTCTGGGCAGCAGTGTGGCAGCCTCATGAAGGGGCCAGAGACAGTATAGTCAGTGAAGTGCTTTCCTTGTAACCATGAAGCTCAGAACCCATGGTATGTTTTGTTTTGTTTAAAAAGCCAGGCTGGTGGTGAGTGCTTGTGATTCCATTGCCAAAGAGGTGGAGCCAGGCATCTAGATCCACCCAGTATCAAAAAACAGGGAATGATACCTGGAGTGAACCTTTCGATTTCACATATAAATTCATGGGCACCCACACGAATACCTACACACACACACACACACACACACACACACACACACACACACACACACACCCCTGCTATATGAAGTACCTATTCTTGGTATGTGTGGCAGTAGCCAGTGTTACATGGACCCATTCCTCTCCTCAGTGTGCTGACAATATAGTGGGATAACAGAGTCTGCTATTGTGAACACTGCTCCTCCTAGACCATGCTAATGGACTTTCTGTGCATTTATGCAATATTAACCATGCAGACCCACGAGAGCAGAGGTGGCCTGAGTTGCCAGGGAAGGCTGATCAGATGAGGCTTCAGTTGGGTGAAGTTGTTAGGACTGAAGTGTCACAAGAGAAAGAGAAGAGTGGGTGTGAAGCATTATTGGAGAGTTAAGAGGGTATGTATGTGTGTGTGTGTGTGTGTGTGTGTGTATGTGTGTTGTGCATGTGTGTGAATGTAAGTGTGTGTGCGCGTATGTGTGTGCATGTATGTATGTGTGTATGTGTGCATGTCTGTGTCTGTGTGTGCATGTGTATGTGTGTGCATGTGTCTGTATATGCACGTGTGTGTGCATGCGAGTGTGTGTATGTGTATATATGTATGAGTGTATGTGTGCATGTGTCTGTGTGTGTATGTATGTGTCTGTGTGTGCATATGTGTACATGTGTGCGTGTGTCTGTGTGTGCATGTGTATGTGTGTGTGCATGTGTCTGTGTGTACATGTGTCTGTGTGTATATGTATGTGTCTGTGTGTGCATATGTGTATGTGTGTGCATGTGTCTGTGTGTGTTAGTGTGTTTGCATGAGTGTACATCCATGTGATGCATATTGGGTTATAGAATTGGGGATGTGGCCCAGGGGCCAAATGCTCAGCTACCATGCATAAGGCCTTCAGCATTGAGAGAACAAAAGGAAAGCTGCATAGAATCTGATTATGATACACCTGTAACCCCAGCTCTCAGGAAGGATAATGAAGTTGAAGCCATCTTGGATTATATAGCAAGGCTCTATCTCAGATAAAAAAACAAAAACCAAACTTATACCAGTTAGTTTTGGCTTGAAATTGCACAATTATTTCCTTTCTTCCGATAGGCAGGTGTAGGACCTCCCCCCATCCCTCAAAAGAAGTTAAATAAAGACACCACAGAATCTCCAAAAGAGCAATGGTCGATGGCTAAAGGAAACCTGTTTGTATATTGAGGAAGGGGCTAACAGAAATCGATTGTTAGTGACTTTCACCCCTTGTACCTTGCAGACCCCCTACCCCTGGGCCTGGAGCAGTGACTTGTCATATCGCACCTGCTGTCCAGGCAAAGAGGTCCTGTTGGCACCAGGCACGGCCTTCTTGAGGATAGACACTTGGCCTGTTCCTCCATCTGTCTTGCTGGAGGGCCCTTGCTCCCTGGATTGACCTTTCTTCTCTTCTTCCAGGTTTCTCCTTCTGAGGAACTGTAGCTGCCGAGCTCGCTGAAGGTGTTCCTTGTGTTGGGTCCGCAGCACCTTCCCTGGCTGGCGGCAGGTGGTCTCATTGCGGCGGCGGCGGCGGCTTTCTCGGGCCTCCTGACGCCGCTCACACTTGGCCTCATAGCTCTCGGCCCACCGAGCCAAGCTAGGGAAGGACTTGGAGTTTGAGCCGATCATGGTGGCCTCCGGAGCACCTGTTGTGCTTGGCTTACTTTCCTTAGACAGCTGCTTGGATCTGCCAGATGCCAAGAGGGAGGAGTCAAAAGATGGGCTGAAAACTGACAGTCTATCTCCCTGGGTCAGGGTAGGAGTAGTGCGGGGCTCCATTCCTATGTGTTGAGAACCTAGGGTCAGGACTCCCAGGCATGAACTGGTGCAATCCACGTTTCCGGTTTCCTGGAGCGCTAATCCCCTAAAGTGGACGGGTCTCTCTGGAACCCCTTCCTCCCGACTAGATGCCTCTAAGTGAGGGAACACGAGGAAGAAATGACAGTGGCCACAATGAGCCGCAGCCACGTGCAACTGTGGACAGCCCGGCCCACTTTATCTCCCAGTCTAAAAAGGAAAGATGATGTCATCTTTACTATCTCTTGCTAAGTGACACTTCTTGAGACCTAGCAGGATAGCCGCAGCCCTTCAGGAAGTGACCTGGTTTGTGACTCGCACTTTCTGTTCCACCCCTAGCTCTCAGCAGCCATCTTGTGGCTCTGGACTGGCATGACCTAGGGGGAAACCTGCTCTAATTCCTCCATCACTCCACCCCGACCTTCCTCTTTGTCATCTACTGTGTATCTAGTGGGGGGGGGGATCTGACTCTCTGCTGCTGATCAAGTCAGTCAGTTAGCCAAGAGCCTTCAAAATGCTTGGTTTTGGTTCACTTCAGAGAATCTGGCTCAGAGATTCAGAGGGGAGGCTCTGTTCTCAGGATCACCTCCCTGCCAGGCTCAGTCTGGTCCCAAAATCTGCCATCTAAACTAGCAAGCATGTGAGGTGCTCTCAACAGGAATCCTACAAATTGTCAGAAACAAGATGAAAAACCTGCATAACAGAAAGTCCCCAAGAAACGGTTTCCAGGATAGGCCTTGTGCCCCTCGAGGTGGCCTTGCCTGGCATCCATACAGTGCCCAAATCCTCATCTTCACCCACCTGCTGTGGATTTGGGTAGTCTGGCTTATTTAATAAGGCTGCTTGTTTACTTATGTAGAAAAGGACTCAGAAAGCCTACACATTTTCTGTCATAAATGAATGTATAGAGGAGACTTGGAATTACACACATGCACACTCTCAAGCCAGTGCACCTGACTATTCTGTCTTCATTGGAAGAGGGGAACCCTTGCTTTAGGGCCAGACTATGACTCACTTCCAGATTGTCAATACCCACCAAACAGATATGTGTGTGTGGGTGGGGCGGTGAATTTGCTAAGCCTCAGTCTTCTCATTTATGAGATGGGGCTAAAACTTCCCTTGAAGAGGCGTGAGTCTTAAAAGACAACACCCAACACCTGCACCATTTATCTCATACACGGCATATGATAAATGACAGCTTTTCAAAAATAATAGATATAAAAATGTTGTAGCTATCATGGCTGGCGCTGAAGTCTTCATGGCTACCAAGAAGACTTGGTGCTGTGAATCAAATGCCCCAGGCAAAGCCAGACTCTAGAATTGAGAATGTTCAGTTTTGCCCTCTCATTCCCCTACTCCCTTCTCTCAGTTCTTAACAGGGCTTGTAGCTCCATCTTGGAATAATTTAACTGCTGTGGTTCCTGAAGTCTCTGGGTTTGGGTTACAAGGACAAAGCACTTCTCTGTGGTCTGGACCCAATCATCAACTCGATTCGGTCAGAGAGGGAGGCAAAGAACAGGCAGGTGAAGAATGGATAAACCATTATGAGTGTGAGGGCTTAGGCACCCCACTGTGGGGCTTCATACTAGAGGGAGCTCCCTGGGTTGCAGATCCTCCCTTCCAGATGGGCAGAAGAAAGGTCTGATGGGTGGAGGGCAGGCCTGTGATGATGTGTCTTCCTGTTCTCCATCTAGCTTGTCTGTCTGTCCACTGAAATATGGCTTTTTTACCCTTTGCATCATTAGGACTTAATGATTAGGAAGTTGCAACAGGAATGACTTCCTAGACAGAGGAGAGTCTCAGGACCCATAGCCTTCTACAGCTGCTGGTGTGTGATGTGACACTTGTATGGAACCGCACAGCCTTCTAGGACGGTGGGATCATGCTTAAACACAGAAGGCTTGTGGAAGGTCTGATGGACAGGGGCAGGCTATAAAAAGGGAACTGTAGTTCAGAGAAAGGTCACAAGGCTGCTGCCTAGGATTTTCTGTAGTTTCTCTGAGGTACCCTTTGCCAACATGAAAGGGCCTAGTCAGAGCTTGGAGGCAGGGCTAGTACTGGCTAGGGAAGGCTCTCCTTCCTGCACGAGAAGACAGCAGGGCTCTGCCCCTCACCTACAGACGTGTTGCTGAAGGAGAAGGGTCTGTTACAGAGATCCCTGCATGGAAGGGATTGGGAAAGACCATCTAATTCCTGTGACAGATGCCAAGCACACCAACACCAAGTCATGCGACTCACATCTAAACCAACAGACGGAGCAGAGTCAGGAGCCGTACCCCGTGGTTGCCTGAGGACTCCAGCATAGGACGCTTTTTTAGTCATACAAACCCCAGCAAGTAAATTCTACCACCTGCTGCTATGCTGGAGGCTGGCATGGCCGAGCATATTCTGCCCCACCCTAAGTCAACAGGCACAAACCTGGATTCCCAAAGCATTTTCCTCCACAGTTACCTCAGGTCCCAGGCTCTGTCTCAAGTGTCTCGGGAGAGCCTTCGGCCCTTTCTGGGTCTCTCTGGTCTCAGATGGTGGGGAAGCTTTCACATCGAGGTCCTAAGTCCCCTCAACATTTTCTTCTTTCTTTCGCACAGCAGCAGCCTGCTGAAACAGGAAACACAAGCCACAGTGTTCACAAACCTCAGTTCCTCTCCTTGCCCTTAGCAATTTGAAGAGGGCCCCTGCACCCTTGGGGCCTCCAGGGCTGGTGAGGAAGTCCACCCAGGCACCCACTCTCCAACTACCTGATTGGTCTGCTCTCCGGCAGCTTCAGCCCAATATTCATTTCCTGTGGTTGGTGTTGTAGCTCCGTAGGTAGAGGGCTTTACTCGCCTAAGAATCACAAAGCCCAGGATTCCATCCCCAACATTGAAAGTCAGACCCGAAACCCCAACACCCAGGAAGCAGAGGCAGGAGAACCAGGAGGTCAAGATCATCCTTAGCTACACATTGAGTTCAAGGCTAGGCCGAACTACATGAAACCCTGTTTTAATTTTTTTTTTTTTAAGGATTACACAGGGATGAATTCTGGGTCAGATCCAAACCTTGCCACTTTTGTGGTAAGACCCAGGAGGGATGTTCCTCATATTATCAAGCTGTTTGGAGTCTCTCTTTCCTTTGGGATGTTGGCATTGGGTAGTTTCCTGTGGTCTGAAGGATCTGTGTGTTTTGTGAAGTTCCAGATCCTTGAGGGCATCCTGAATTCATTTCTTTGTGAGGCAATGTGGAAGGGGTGAAGTATGAGTGACCAGAGGGCAGAAGGCAGGTAGCCAGAAGAATCTGAAAAATCCCAGTGAGTTGAACTAAGAAATGTTGGGAAAAGTTAAAGTGGACTAATGCGTTAAAAAGAAACTATTACAAATGGGATATTCCAGAGCAACTCAGGATAGATAGGCTGGAAGCTGAGTTGGTGCAAGTTCACGGACAGCTCTGGAACCTTCTGAACGAGCCACTCAGTATGTAAGCCAGATGATTGATGTGGCTGCCGTGACCATACAGTTTGACATGTGTGAGGCAGGTGTGAGACAGGTGTGAGACAGGTGTGAGGCAAGTGTGAGGCAGGTGTGAGGCAGGTGTGAGGCAGGTGTGAGGCAGGTGTGAGGCAGGTGTGAGGCAGGTGTGAGGCAGGTGTGAGGCAGGTGTGAGACATGTGTGAGGCAGGTGTGAGGCAGGTGTGAGGCAGGTGTGAGGCAGGTGTGAGGCAAGTGTGAGGCAAGTGTGAGGCAGGTGTGAGGCAAGTGTGAGGCAGGTGTGAGGCAGGTGTGAGGCAGATAATGAGATGTTCAAGTAGCTAGGATAAGTTTTGTTTACATGGAGAACTTACCACAATCCTCTTCATGACTGCTACCATCTCATTCTCTGAAGAGAAAAAGGCAAGAAGCAGGCAGGAAGGAAACACACAGGCCAGATTCTTACACTAGATCAGGGAGGTGGCTAGGGTGAGAGATACCTGAGAACACAGGGAGGCAGGAGATTGTATCAGAATTGCATAGGTTCTTTGGACTTTACTAAAAGTTATATAGACATGTATACAGAAATCAAAATCTTTCTTAGGGCTGGGTACTCTTTGGGTGCTGCACCTATGCTACTGGGACTAACACATTAATAATGTGTGCTCAAAGTCACGTGGCATGGGTGCATGGGTGCATGAGTGCATGGGTGCATGGATGCATGGATACAGGGGTGCATGAGTCCATGAGTGTATGGGTGCATGTTGGATGAGTGCATAGGCACATGGGTACATGAGTGTATGGGTGCATGTTGGATGAGTGCATAGGCACATGGGTACATGAGTGTATGGGTGCATGAGTGCATGAGTACATGATGCATGGGTGAATGAGTGCATAGGTGCATGAGTGTATGGATACATGAATGCATGGGTGCATGAGTGCATGGGTGCATGGATGCATGGATGTATGGGCACATGAGTACATGGATACATGGGTGCATGAGTGCATGAGTACATGGATGCATGGATACATGAGTGCATAGGTGCATGAGTGTATGGATGCATGGATGTATGGGTACATGAGTACATGGGTGCATGAGTGTATGGATGCATGGATGTATGGGTACATGAGTACATGGATACATGAGTGCATGATTGCATGGGTACATGAGTGCATGAGTACATGGATGCATGGGTGCATGAGTGCATGAGTACATGGGTGCATGTATACATGAGTGCATAGGTGCATGAGTGTATGGATACATGAGTGAATGGGTGCATGCATGGGTACATGGATGCATGGATGCATGGGTGCACGAGTGCATGAGTCCATGAGTGTATGGACTCATGGTTGGATGATTGTATGGGTCCATGGGTGCATGAGTGCATTGTCAGTCCAAGTAATTTATTCTAGTGTAAAGCTCCAGGTACTTTTATTAGTATATTAGTGGTATCTGTAGTACCTGCTGTAGTTTGGACCCCCCAAAGTCCCACAGCTCAGAGCCTAGCTCCCCGTCTCAGCACTGCTGGAAGGTGCTGGAATCTTGGGAGTGGGCTTTGTGGGAGGTGGTTAGACTGTTGGAAGCATTTCCTCAGAGGGAGAGCCCATCTAGGCTCTTCTTTCCACTTGCGAGCCTTTGCTCTGTCATGAAGTCCTGCTCTGTTGTTCACCTTACCACAGGCCTGGAAACACCTGAGGTAACTGACCATGGACTGAACCTTTCAAACTCTTCTCTCTTCATTACTGATTTTCTTGGGAGTTTGCTAAGGTGAGCAAAAGCTGATTGATAAATCCTGAGTCTGTCAGGAGGTCTGGGGTCAGCAGACTGTCTCTCAAAGACTTTGCTCTTTAGTCTTTCAAAGATTTTGCTGGTCACTATTTAATCAGATGTCCACACATCTCCGAAGTCGTCCAGCATCCACTCATCGGGAGGGAGGCAATGGTCTTCCTATATTTGCAAGGTTGTCTGATGTTACACGGAGCTAGCTGCAGTTCACATCTGTGGCAGAACAGGCACTCAGCCCTCTGTGAGGTCTGTGTGGGCCTGAGTGCCGTTTAGACATAAAAATCTCGGGTTTCTACGTAAGAAGTGTTCACTGTAAGCAAGATCTGTGCTTGTATAGATTCTGTGAGGTGACTGCCTGCTATCAAGAACCATTTACTCTCCACCCAACATGCAGGAGGCTGAGTTTTGTCTGCAGTACCATCTACAGATTGGGCATAGTGGTGTATGCATGTAATCCCAGAGCTCTGGAGGCAGGAAGATTAGGAGTTCAAGGTCATTCTCTGCTACACGAGGAATCTGAGGCCAGCCCATATATCCTGCATAAAAAAAAATTACATCAGAGCCAGAGCCACAACCTTGCACAAAGCCACTGCAACCTCACACACAATCATACACATACCATGCACATATATACACATATGTACATCCAGTAACACACGCGCGCACACACACACACACAGACACACACACACACAGACACACACACACACACACACACACACACACACACACACACACACTCACACAGCAGCTTCTGCAAGGACATTTGTTTGCCCTGTTTAGTCTTGGACAGATTACACCTTTGTCATTGGTTCTTCCCACTGGGATAATTTAAAAGATCTCATTTAATCCCCATTTTGTTTTTAAAGACTCTGCTTGCTTCACCTCCAACTGCCTTGGGGTTCACTGTAGCCCATGTCCCTGCATAGCTAACTAATCTGTTTCTGCTGTTTAGCTCAACAATGCTGAAGACCCAGAGGCTTGCCATAGTGCACCTATAACAGGATCTGCTCTTAGGGTCAGCATTGCAAAGGGTAAGTTACCTTTCGTCCTGGGTTCATAAGAAGGGAGCACACTAAGCTTTAATTTAGCATTCTTCAAGATATATTCTCAGGCATCGGGAGGGGTTTATCCTGTATGGATAGGCACGCACATATGTAGTAACCGACAGAAAAGCGAAGTTAAGGTAGGCTGACAAAGGAGGCCTTCCCGCCAACACAAGACAAACTACTGTCAGTTTTCAGAGCACTCAGCATCTTTCCTTCCTCCTCTGAGGCCAGGGAGAAAAGCACAGGATCCTCACGAGTTAAGATTTCCCCTCATCCTGCAGGGCTGTTTTCTACACTGGTGTCCCACCCTTTCAGGGCCCAGCCTAAGCTCCCACTTCTTTTAGGCAGTGTGAGCTAACAAGCAGTACTTGGAGACTAAGGCAATGGCATTACTTACTTAAGGACATATTTATATTACCAAGTTATGGAATCATCCTTTAATTAGAAATAAAAAATGTGAAGTGCTTCTGCTTGTTTTAAGACCCATTTACTCCTGTGGCTTTTGAGGTCAGAACCCTCACTGGTGGCTTCAGTTCAGAGTCCCAAGGACTCAACAGAGGTGACTGTCTGATTCTAGAGACCTGGGCTCTAGAGTAAGATGGTTATTTAGTAGTGTGGTCACTATTTTTCTGAGAGGCCCAGCCCTGGTTAAGCTATCCTAATTATGTCACAAATGGTGTCCACTCTGGAGGCAGTCACTCCCTCCCCAGAATCTTTTCTACTTTTTGACATACACCTTCCAAATCTGTTTTTTATTGGGCATGATCTGTCTCAGATATCAATGCAGGGGAGTTGTTCTGAACCCACCCACTAAGCACGGGGATGTATACTGCACTGTCAGCCTATGGGAAAAGGTAGATACTGAAAACTGGCTGGGAAGAACTCAGGACCGCACCATTAAAAGATTTCTTTTGATAATCTCATGTAGCTCAAGGTGGTCTTAAACTAAATTTCTGGTCCTGCCGAGCAATAGGATTGTAGGTGTCCACCACCATGTTTGGCCCTAAAAGATTTTTAAAATCCTACTGACCGTCACAGTAAGTTCCATGCCTTTCCTGTCGTTTTAGCTTCTGTCCAGTTACCCATCTTTTGTTTTTACATATGGGACCCACCATTGTGCTTTTTGTGCTAAGTTATTAATATGTTTCACGTCTCCTTCACTGTTAGGGCTGTTTAATGATTTCTTTATTATTGGAAAGCTTCCACGTTCCCTAGCATTACCTCGTGGTAATTATTAACCACTGGCAAGTCCAACACAAACAAATCTTAATTCACATTGTTAAGGTGAACATGAACTTTAATGTTCTAAGGATCATTCGGATCTGAGATAATGTTCCACAGCATAGCAGGATTCCTTTACAGAGCCTCTGCCACATGCTCCCCAAGGCTGTCTTCCATGGCAGTGGCCTGGGACATAGATTGCAGGGGAACTGGGATGTTGGACTATTTCAGCTCGAAGCTGGACTAGCTTTACTATGAAGGCTTGCTCATTCAGGGTCAGAAAAATATCCAACCTCTCTGCTGCTTAGATTTCTCCACTGCTAAATGTCATATCAATAATGTTGACATGGATTGGGTGTAGCTCTGGGGCAGGGTGTGCTTAGATCCTGGTCTGGGGAGACCCTATTTTACTGAGATTGTAGGACCACCATGTTTGTCCCTAAAAGACTTTAAAAATCCTACTGCCTGACTGCCTTAGCATGTTACTAAAATGATACCAGTACACTCAGTTGGGATGGGGGAATATTGTAGGTGAGCAGTGCTTGCCCAACATGCATGATGTCCCGGTTTCAGTCTATGACACCACATGGCCTAGGACCCAAGAGTCCAGGAGGTAGAGGAAGGAGGATCAGATTTCAAGGTCATCCTTAGTTACATAGGGAATTTAAGGTCAGCTTGCTCTTCATGAGTCCCTGTCTCCAAAAACCAACCAACCAACCAACCAAAAAGCAAACAGCAGTCAAACATAACATCACTATAGTGATACCTGCAATTGGGATTGCTGGCTTGTGACTTAACAGTCATAGTGAGAGGCACCTCCTTCCGATCTCTAACTCTGTGACAAGGGAGGAGCTACCCTAGGAAACTAGTGCATTTTGTTTGTACTTCTTAAAAGTTATTTTTTAGTTACTTTATAAAGAAATGGGTCTCATGACACACACAAACACAGATAGATAGATGATAGATAGATGTGTGTGTGTCTCTCTCTGTGTATGCATGTATGTGTGTGCATGTGTGTATATGTGTGTGTGTGTAGTATGTATGTGTGTGTATGTATGTGTATGTGTGTGTATGTGTGTATGTAGTGTGTGTGCATGTGTGTGTATGTGTGTATATGTGTGTGTATGTGTGTGTATGTGTATGTGTGTGTATAGTGTGTGTGTTGTATGTGTGTGTGTAGTGTGTGTATGTGTGTATGTAGTGTGTGTATTTGCATGAATGTGTGTATATAGTGTGTATGTGTATGCGTAGTGTGTGTGTGTGTGTGTGTGTGTGGGTGTGTGCGCGCGCGCTTGGTTCCTATTTACTTGATACAATGTTGTAAGTATATCCATAGAAGATAAAAAGATTTTAAAGCAATCATCTGGAAGACTCATAAACATACAGTCTCTCACTTCACAGGATGATGACAAAAGTTAGAATGTATTTTTTAAAGTTCATCTAACACAATGCAATTAACCATGTTATTTTTTCTTTTTTCTTAGACAGGGTCTCATGTGGCCCAGGCCAGCATCAAACTCACTATCACCAAGGAATTGAGTTCATGATTCTCCTCCTCTCAGAAATTGGATTACAGGTGTGCACATCATACTGCTGTGGTGTGGGGGATGAAACCAGGGCTTTGTACTCCACCATCTGAGTCACTCCCTGCCTCCTTGCCAGGATTTTTAATAGATATGTGCCATGTGATTGTATGGAGAAGAGAGATTTCTAGTGTCCTCGTGTCTAGATGTCTGATTCCCGCTTTCTCCTAAGTAGCGTCTGCGGGCGTCAGATGAGGAAAAGCTTGGGAATCTTGGTAGAAAGACATACAAACAACTGTTGGGTGGACAATGGGAGTAGAGAACACTTTGGCCAGGGGAGATGGGGGAGGGGAGTGCAGTGGTTTGAATGTGCTTGGCCGGTGGGAAGTGGCACCACTAGGAGGTGTGGCCTTGGTGGAGGAAGTGTCACTGTGTAGGTCATCTCCTAATGCTCAAGCTCCGTGCAGTGTGGACAAAGAGTCCCTTCCTGGATGCCTTCAGATTAAGATGCAGAACTCTCCAGCCCCAAGTTTGCCTGGATAATACCACGTTTCCTGTGATTGTGATAATGGACTGAACCTCTGAAACTGTAAGCTAAGAGTTGTCTAGGTCATGGTGTCTCTTCACAGCGATAAAATCCTAAGACAGGGATGCTGACAGAGGAACACAATTCCATGTCCTTTGAGAATCAGAAGCCAAGCAGGTGACCTGGGATGTGCCTACAGATACCAAAGGTTCAATTATCTTCAAGGCTGGCTTTGGATAGAAACCAGCTTCTTCTCCCAACAGAGAACTTGTCTCCACTCTCTCCCTCATCCTTTTGCCAGGCCTAGTACCTTTCTGAGAGTGACACTAAAGGTTGCTATTAATCAGGACTAGTTTCCACAGCTCCAAGCCAATCTCCTGGGTGGCTGGAGCAGGGAAGATCAAGGTATTGGAGCTGACTTCTCCTCCCCAGGTCTGGTTGTGGCCCACAGACCATGATCTCTTTGTGGGCTCTGGCTGGAATAGTGATGGTCTTGGAGTAGATCCTTTCCAGAAAGGTCTATATGCTGTGATGCTGCCTACATGTATGCAACCACTGGGTGGCACTGCTGCCCGTCTGCAAGCAGGAGGCCGGTGATAGACCTGGTAGCCTTGTGCTTTGGGTGTGGTGGTATTCTTGGGGTTCATTCTTGAATCTGTTTCTTGCAAGTCTATCCAAGCAAGAGGGCCTTGAAATATGCTAGTCAGTCACCTAGAAGAGACTCAGGAATTGTTTGCTCTGTCCTCTGTAATACGGTGTGGGTGGTTGTAGGACTTTTTGGCACATCCTCAGTTTAAGAATCCGTTTGCGGGTTGGGGATTTGGCTTAGTGGTAGAGCGCTTGCCTAGGAAGCGCAAGGCCCTGGGTTCAATTCCCCAGCCCCGAAAAAAAAAAGAAAAAAAAAAGAATCCATTTGCATATTTGTCGGCGCCAGCACCGACACGGTACCGAGAATCGGGCGAAAGCCTGTGGGATGAAAGAAACACACACACACACAGGTTATTCGTGTCAAGCCAGAAGAGGAAGAGAGCTTCTGGTTTCTTTATTGACCAACTATATATCCCAAGTACAGCACTTAGCAGGTATCTGCCAAGCACACTGGGGAACCCTGGCTGAGACTTCGTAACAAAGGACCGACTATGTGACCTGAATAAATTAGGAAAATAACCAGGAAGGCCAGCCTAATTCTGACTCAGGTGAGAAGTACCTGGCCAGACTGTTCCCAGTTGGGGACAAAAAGCTTCCACATGCAAGGGCAGGGCTCAGCAGGGGTCAAACCTTGCTGGAGACCCAGAAGGGTCTTGTTCCAGCTGAAAACATTCCATGAATGTAAACTTCTTGTGCGGTAAATTACAGGGAGAGGCTTTTGATCCTACAATCTAAGACTAAGGCCAAACAGTGACAAAGCAACTAGGCCCAAATCCAATTCGGCTCCCACACATATTGGCTGCAGATATGATTTAGTTGGCCAAATGTTTGTCTAGCATTCAAGAGGGTCATCCCCAGCACTGCCTAAGCCAGGTGTGATGGTGCCTTCCCATAATGCCCTCTGCCCACAAAAGAGCAAAGGCACGTAGACATACAGTATCTGCCCTGACTCTTTCAGTTAATGTACGTTGAAACCGGCTTGGGGGTTGCCGTAGGCAAACTCCCTGGCCTTGGTGTTTTTTCTCCCTCTCTGTCTCTCAGAGAGTTTATTTTGGCTCTCAGTTTCTGTGGAGTCACGGTGTGCTCTCTTGGCCCCATGTCTTCTTTTTAAACATTAGCCACAGTTTCTAGGCAAAAGGCAGATTGCCCGTACTGGGTATAAACCGTCCCTTCCAGTCCCAGAGGAAGATGTCAGGAAGCCATACAAGCTAGACCAATCTTGTTGTGTTTGCCCTTGGCCTCCCTTACTTCTCTACCCAGTTAGAGAGCCCCTTGTGCACATTGTAGACTCACTGGTCGGATATGCTGTTAGAACTGACTTTGTGTGTGTTTCTTCAGTGAATCTGCCTCCCTAGTGTCCCTAGCAGGGATCCCAAGAACTCTGAGGTGTAGTAGCTCTCAGGCTTGCTCACCCTGCATGACTGAGTTCTGTCCCCCTTTGACTTCCACCTGTGTCAGTTTGGGGCTACACGGAGTTGCTAGACAGAGGCTCATATGGAATCACTTTTTATACAAGTTTGTGGTGATCTGTGCAAGCCCATGTTTCTCCCAGTTTGTTTACCTTTTGTTGTTTGTTGTTCAAATTGACACAGATGACTCCATTTTGGTTCTTGCGACCTCCATGGCCCTTACGTTTGATTGAGATTTTTCTGTGGAAACATTGCCGTCTTCTGTCCTGTCGTGAGGGTCTGTTGTTCCTCTGTTGCACCTGTCCTGGGTGGTAGAGTGGGTGGGCGAGGTTGTGTGACTGATGGAGTCAGCATCAGATCCTTTTAACCACACTGGATCAACAGAGTTCGGGAAGAGTGCTTTTCTTCCCAGCTCCTGAGTGCTAAGGCAGCGTTATTTTGTCAGAAATTCCACTTTAGCAGATTTTTGTTTTTAAAAAAAGAGAAAACAGATGCAAATATTAAAAAGAAAAAATGCAAAATAGAAACAATTTTGATGCCCACCCCCTGGCAATGGGCAAAGAGACACCTTGGTGGTGGTCTTATACCAGTCAGGGGCAGAGCGGATGTGGTACTTTGTTCATCCTAGCCTGATGCCTGGCTTGGTGGTGAAGCTGTTTTATGCCTGGAACACATAAGATCGAATCAAATTGATTTGAATCAAATCTAGGTAGTGTGGCGTGGGAGGAAGAAGACAGGTAGAGACCTGCATTCCACCATGCTACTCAATGCAGGCAGGGAGAGACGTCCACAGACCTGTCCTTCACCCCACATCTCTGTCAGTCCATAGACACACAGAACCCTACCTACCGCCACACAGCACTGTATGGGGAGGAAGTCAGACAGACAGAGACCTGCAGACCACCATGCCACCCACACACCTGCCCTCCAGTGCAAGGCATAGGTGAAGACACCCGCTTGCTACAGTGCCATGCAGTGGGGACAGAGGATGCCACTCAGGGGCCTACCAGCTGCATGACCAGCCTGCAGCAGAAGCCACCACAGTGTGAGTTATCTGATGGTCAGATGGGAGAGAGCGAGAGGTGGAACTAGAGACTTGAGGGTGGCCAGGCGTAACCTGCTATGAGCGGCCAGCCCTGCTACCTGGGACCATGATGAGGTCCCAGCATGAGCTGCCTCTGAGAGCCATGCCTCCATCTGTGGCTACTCAGCCAGCGTAGCCGGTGTCAGGGGTCTGTGTTGTTACCACTAAAAAGAACATGTACATCTTGATCGGGGCAGCCACTGGGAAATCATGTGGGTATCCAGGAACTGTGCATGACTGTCCTTGTTCCTCACTGGCGATTGTGCTTTGGAGAGTTGGATCCATTTCTCAGGCTATGCACCTTGCCTGGCCAGGAGAGTAGAGCTGACCCTGATGTTGGGGGCACAGGTGAGCCAACTCCGAGGGCAAGAACATGGGAAAGCTAGTCCCACCACTTTTCTGCCATGAAGTGTCATGGATGTGGGGTGATGACCTCCCATGCCTCTTCCGTCACCACCTGTGGCAGTTAGAAGAGCTGGCCCTGCTGGGGTCATGAGAGCAGGAGAGCTGTCCTTACCTCTTACAGGCTACAGTACTTGGGAGAGCAGGCCTCACCTGAATAGCATAATAGAGCTAACCTTGATGATGAGGGAATGGGTGAGCTGGTCTTGAGGATGTGAGGGAGAGCTGGCCCCATCACTCCTCTACCTCCTTAACCCTCAGCAACCGATGCAGCCAGAAGAGCTGACTCCAGGGTCATAAGAGCAGGAGAGCTGTCCTTGCCCCTCACCAGTGACATCACTTGGGAGAGTGGGCCCTGGACTTCGTCTGGGCAACACAGTGGAGCTAGCCCTGATGGCAAAAGCACAGGCAAGCCAACCCTGAGGGTGTGAGCTGGCCCAATGCCTTGCTGGCTTTAGTACTTAGGTGAGTGGACCTTAACTGGGCAAAACAGTGGAGCTGGCCCTGAGGATACAAGGTCAGAAGAACAGGAAGGCAGGGTGACCTAGCAGGAACAGGGCTGGAGAGTTTGTCCTGGTGGTGCGTCTGAGGGAGAACTGGCAGGCTGACCCAGATCCAGGGTTCCAAGTTGGGCCACTCCAAAATCATTATCATCTCCACCACACAGGGCAACAACAGGATAACGGTGAGGAGACCTGGCCAGGATCCACTATTGATGGTGTGATGGAAGCCAGTGATCTCTATCTGGACCAATAGCTCATTGCAACAAACATTTACAAGTGAAGATGTGTGGACAGAGGAATATACTGTGGGACACATGGTGACATGTTACAACTTCTGTGATGAGATGTTTTCTATGATGATGGTGATGATGATGGTGTGTGTGTGTGTGTGTGTGTGTGTGTGTGTGTGTGTGTGTGTGTGTGTGTATGAAGTGCATGGTGTGAAAATCACAAAAGAATCAATAAAAAGATTCCTGTGGTGGAGGAATAACTTTGAACCAAACCAAACCAAACCAAACCAAACCAAACCAAACCAAATCAAACCCAAACCAAACCAAACCAAACCAAACCAAACAACAAAACATTTTTTCTACAGCAATATCAGTTTTTATCAAAGATAACCAAAGAAAAATCAATATGTTTATAAAATAAATCTAGTCTTACCAGGAAACTGTATTTGAGGAGTACTTATTGACTTTTTTTTTTTTAAAATGAATCTGATTGTAGATGTTTCCAAGAGAAACTGAAACCAGATGACAAAAGACTTTGAATAGCCTGGAGGAAAATTCTTGATGAAGCTTCAGCAACTACAGGAAACAGTTGTTTTCATGACCTAAAGGTTTTTTTCTTTTAAGACATTTATTTTATTTATATGAGGTGCTGTCTTCAGACACACTAGGAGAGGGCATCAGATCCCATTACAGATGGTTGGGAGCCACCATGTGGTTGTAGGAATTGAACGCAGGACCTCTGAAAGAGCAGTCAGTGCTCTTAACCACTGAGCCATCTTTCCAGCCATGACCTAAAGTTTTTTTTTTTTTTTTTTTTTTTTTTTTTAAGGTAACAGGGATGATTACCAGTGTTACTTCAGGGCTGTCAGACTTCCATAAATTTTATGTAAACTTTACCTTGTGATTTACCTAGATATTTATGCCAATAACCTAGGTCACGTCTCACTGTAAAGTAATAGTTGCCCACCAAAACTTTTATTTAAAGTAGATCAACACTTAAAATAAAACCTGTTCTGTCAGACATAGAGAACCAGACTCTGTAGTCTGGTCTTACATCACTGTAGGGATAGTCAACTTTTTAGAATATGTTATACTTTGCACTAATCATAGCCAAGTTTATACAGACATTGCTTTCCTGAGACTCATTATCCTCTGCCAACTTCTGTGACTTGCTCAGAAGGCATTTAA
Source organism: Rattus rattus (assembly GCF_011064425.1). Lineage (NCBI taxonomy): Eukaryota > Metazoa > Chordata > Mammalia > Rodentia > Muridae > Rattus > Rattus rattus. Next base: position 71,195,059 of record NC_046163.1, read on the forward strand.
AAAAAAAAGTCTCCAAAGTTAAAAGATCAGGTTGTGTGTATATGCAAGGCATGCCTGGGTGGTGCACGGGGGTTTGGGGTGGATGCTGCAGTGGGGTACACACATTACACATTTACTGAGACCCATGGAACATACAACAAGAGGGTGAGTCCAAGTGTGAACTCGGCCTCCGACGGATGTGCTGATGATGCATGAGACTCTTGATAAAAGGGAAGGCTTGGGGTTGGGGCGTATGGGAATGTGGGGTTCTGCTGTGAACCCCAGACTGAGCTAAAGGTAATGCTCATTTACAAAGGCACAGACTTTCTGATGTCCTCATGTCCTTACAGGTCTTACTCAACAGTTACACACTGTGCTCCTTCCTTCCTCTCCTAAGTGCTGGGATTATAGGAAGAAGCACAACCACACCACACTCGAGGCAGTTTTAATACATGGGCTTTGGGGAACATCTTCAAAATGTAGCAGCTGTGCTGGGTTGGGTCTGAGATGGTGGCCTAGAGTAGTCAAGCCGAGGAGAACAGTGGCCCAGAAGCTCTAGGGAAGGGTTGGTGGTTAGGTGAGAATTCAGGGTCCTAAGGAGTAGCCATTTGTGAGAAGCAGGTGGGAAACTGTGAATCACCCCCTCAGGCGCCCTTGGGGTTGGGGCGTATGGGAATGTGGGGTTCTGCCCCATGCACAAGGTCTTTGATGTCTACTTTTTACTCAGAGGAGGGAGCCACAGTTTCCCTACGATGGGCTGAGACCCAGCATGGCCCCCGGGAATGTGCTGACAGCTGGTGTGTGTCGGACATGTTAGGATCCTGAGAGCCGCGTCCTGCTCTGGCTGTCTCTCTCTGTGCCTGTGGTTATTATGAAATAAGTCTCAGCTTGTTATGAGTTCAGTACGAAATGCCCCAAAGGCTCGTGCTGACAGCCTGTCCTCAGCTGCTCATGCCTTTTTGGGAAGTGTTGGAATTTTGAGTAGGTGGGGCCTCGTTGGAGGAAGCAGGTCATTCTGTGTACATGAGACAGGGTCATATGTAGCCCAATCCAAACTTGCTGTATAGCCAAGGATGATCTTGAAAATTTGATCCTCTGGCTTCGATTAGCCAATGTTGAGGTGATGTGTGTGTTCCTGGCCTCTTTCATGTGTGGTTTCACAGTGGGTAAGCAACTTCACTCTAACATGTTTGTCCCATAATGCTCCATGTCACCACAACCCCATATCAAGGGCCAGGTGCTGTGGATATGAACTTCTGAAGCTATGTGTCAGAACAGCCTCTCCCACTCTCATTCCTTCAGCTTCTCGTCCTCTAGCTCCTCTAACTCCTCCAACTCCTCCAACTCCTCCAACTCCTCCAACTCTTCTCTTCCTCCTCCAACTCTTCTCTTCCTCCTCCAGCTCCTCTTCTTTTATTTCTTCTCCTTCTCCTGCTTCCTCCTCCTCCCTTCTTCTTCCTTTTCTCCTCCTTCCTTCCTTCTTCTTCTCCTGCCTCTTCCTCCTCTTCTTCTTCTTCTTCTTCTTCTTCTTCTTCTTCTTCTTCTTCTTCTTCTTCTTCTTCTTCTTCTTCTTCTTCTTCTTCTTCTCCTCCTCCTCCTCCTCCTCCTCCTCCTCCTCTTCTTCCTCTCCCTCCTTCCTTCTTCTTCCTCCTCCCCCTTCTTCCTCTCCCTCCTTCCTTCTTCTTCCTCCTCCCCCTTCTTCCTCTTCCTCCTTCTTCCTCCTCTCCCTCCCTTCCTTCTTCCTCCTCTCCTCCTTCTTCTTCTTCTTCTTCTTCTTCTTCTTCTTCTTCTTCTTCTTCTTCTTCTTCTTCTTCTTCTTCTTCTTCTTCTTCTTCTTCTTCTTCTTCTTCTTCTTCTTCTTCTTCTTCTTTCCTCTTCCTCCTCCTCCTTCCTTCTTCTCTCCTTCTTCCTCTTCCTCCTCCTCCTTCCTTCTTCTCTTCTTCTTCCTCTTCTTCCTCCTCCTCCTTCTTGAGAGAGGTTCTCTAGACCATTATATCTTCAAATTGGCTAAAGATGACACTGAATTTCTGATCCTCCTGCCTCCAGCACCGTGCACCACCACGTCCTGTGTATGTGGTGCTGAGGATCAAAACCATGGCCTCCTGCATGTCAAACAAGCTTCTAGCATCTGAACTATATAACCCAACACCCGAGAAGTCCTCTTCAGTGTCTTCATTCGGTTCCTATCTGCTTCCCAGCCCTTTAGCTATCAGCCTCATCTCTCAGTGTGGGTGTGAGAGCTCCATCAGTACCAGCCCACAAAGGCTCTCGTCACAGGACAGGTGCTCCCTGAAAGGACCTGCCCTTCTTAGTTTGTGTCACCATGCGGACCTGTATTGAGGATGCCAGCTTGCACTTCCTATGTCACACATGAAACCTGGACGTTTGTCACTTAGCTCTCACCTACATTGGTGTAAAAGCTCAGCTTCTATCTGTGGGCTCCTGGAGTAATTTGTTTCCCACTGAAAATGTCAGCGAGCAATGTGGCATCTTACTGTTATTTCAGAGAAAAGGAAGGGTGAGCCTCACATTGGCTGCTTGGCAGAGATGCAGCAGGATGGTCTCGTGGGACACAGTGCTCCCTGCTTACCCACCTCAGAGTCAAGCCTCCCTTTAGCCTTTTCCCTCCTTTACCATACACAGTGCTGATTATACCTGAATTTCTGATCCTCCTGCCTCCACCACCATGCACCACCGGCCATATCTTTTAACAAAAAAGTTTCTCTGCACAAAGGAAGTGTGTTAACTATTAAGAAAATAATAGTTTCACTAAAGGTGTCATTTGCTTCAAATAAGAGGCCTTTGCGCTCTTTGTGGAATCTGAAGAGGAGCTAAGAGGTGAGCAGGTCCTCAGAGCCCTTTCCACAATGCTGGCCCTGGAGTGAGCTTGCTTCCTTCTCATTGGCTCTCATCTCCCAGGATCAGCTGAACAGCTGCAAGCATTGCTGGGTTTTGGTTTTTAAGGCCAGGTTTGGTCTTGAGGCTCTGTGATGATTGGATAAGATCACAGTGCAGTAGATTGGGACGATCACAGTGTAGTAGATTGGGATGATCACAGTGCAGTAGATTGGGACTGGTGAGCACAGGGCAGTCAAGGTTTTGGGTTATTAATTAGCTTTATTCTTTGACAATTTCATGCATATATATAATGCATTTTGATTATGCCCTAACCCCCTCTTATCCCTCTTCCAGCTCTCTGCCAGTCCCTCCCCTCCTAACAGGCCTCCCTCCCGTTTTCATGTCCTTTTATGATTTTTGTGAGCCACTGAGATTAATCAAGGTTGCCCACATGGGCATGGCATGGGTATGGAGCTCTGGATTTGAACATGGTGTACTCAGAAGTAAGCCACACCACTGAAGACAACGACCTGTCCTCCCTTTAGAAACCATCAGCAGCCAACAGTTCCCCTATGACCCATTCAGTACAGTGCCTGAGTTGACGGGCCCAGTCCTGGGCAGGTCCCATGCAGACAGCTGCCACCAAGAGTCAGTGAGGGTAGTAGCCATGTCATGCCCAGAAAATGGTGTTTCACAGTCCCCTTTCCTGTCCTCTGGCTGCTCCATTTGCATTGTGTTCCCTGAGCCTTGGAGGAGGTAGAGGAATCCCATTTGAGGCTGAACATTTATCAATCACTTATTTCTATCACTGACTAGTCTTTGCCTTACACATTACCTGCTCCAGAGAAGCTCTCACTAAGGCCAAGACCAGCACTAATCTATGGCTATAAATACTTAGAAGGAGGGTTGACAACATGTTTATTTAGGAAAACCACAGTAGCAGATTCCTTGCTAGGGCCTATGACCTCCTCAGCCATGGGCTTTGGACCAGCATGAATTCTTCCTGTGGACCAGCCTTCCAATCCAATCAGAAAATGGTTGGTTACCTCCATAACAGCTCTGCCACAACTGTAACAGTGGGCACACCTTGCCTGGCAGGTCAGTGTGGTAACTCACAGGGTCCATAGCTGGACGGGCTCATTGATGGTTTTCCCTCCACTGCTCTGTACACAACACCTTCTGGCACTACGGAAACTAGACAGCCAGGAGGAAGTTTCTAGACCAGTTGTGGCTTGATTTTTCTATGCCCATTACCCAAGAGCATGGTCTCTTCAGTGATAGAATATGGTTCCTTCCGATATAGTTCTGGTGGCTGCATAGGCAATGGGGATAGGCTATGTTGTTTGGGGTGGGGGGCTTTGGGGTTTCCCTGAATAATAACTCACAGGGAGGTATCCTAGACCTGTGCGGAAGGTTCCAGATCTTCAGAAGTGACAGTCATTCGGTGCTTCCTACTGAGAAGTCGAGCATTTGGAAATAGGCTTGCAACACTGATCTTCCCGGACCAGGGTATTCTGCTATGAGGAAAAGCATGCTGATAAAGATGGTGGAGTTTTATGGCAAGCTCTGGGGTGTGGATGATTCCATTCTCAGACCTACTTTTTGAGCCCTTCCTTCTACATTCTGGGGAAAAGCCTCATTAAGAAAGGGATTTCTTCTGTCAGGTGTGGGGCAGCACATCTGTTAGGGCTCAAAAGACAAAGGTGAAAGGATGGTGGGTTAGAGGTGACATATATAACAAGACTCTGCTCCAAATAAACCACAAAACAAACAACAAAATAAAGCAAGGGGTTGAAGAGACGGGCAGAGTTTCTCAGGGGTTAAGGTAGTTGTTACCATCTATCTAGCATCTATCTATCTATCTATCTATCTATCTATCTATCTATCTATCTATCTATCTACTGTTGCTGTCTTCAGACACACTAGAAGAAGGCATGGGATCCCATTACAGATGGTTGTGAGCTACCATGTTGTTGCTGGGAATTGAACTCAGGACCTCTGGAAGAGCAGTCAGTGTTCTTAAGCTCTGAGCCATCTCTCCAGCCCCACGTTTTACTCTTGAAGAGGATCTGCATTAGATTCCCAGCACCTGTAGCAGCTTATAACCATCTGTAACTCCAATTCCAGGGGATCTGATGCCCTTTTCTGACCTCTGCCAGCACCATGCATGCATGTGGTACACATACATACATACATACATACACACATACATACAAGTGTTGGGGTTTTGTCTTTTATAGTCTATTGTAATCCTAAATGCAGCCCCTGAGACCTGGAGTCTGTGCATAGCCTCTGGGACTCTGCCCCCAAGTTAATTCTGATTGTTGACTAAAGATGCCAACAGCCAATAGCTAGGCATAGGTGGGATTGAGTTTTCACGTGCTTAGAGAGAGGAACCATGGGGAAAGGAGAGGAAGAAGGAGCTGTCATGGAAGAAGAACATGCAGGAGGGAGGGGGGGAGGGAGGGAGGGAGAGAGAGAGAGAGAGAGAGAGAGAGAGAGAGAGAGAGAGAGAGAGAGCGCTGTCATGGGGTAGGACTACAGAGAACGTGGCCCTGTGGACTGGCCAATTGGAACTAAGAGCAGCCCAGATGAAACAAAGTAAATGGTAAGTAATAAGTTGATGTTATGGATAGGGAAATGGATTCTAACAGCATGGATAGTGGCCAGCTGCCCAGCTTAGTGCTGCTGTCTTAGGGTTTGACTGCTATGAACAGACACCATGACCTAGGCAACTCTTGTAAGGACAACATTTAATTGGGGCTGGCTTACAGGTTCAGAGGTTCAGTCCATTATCATCAAGGCAGGAACATAGCAGCATCCAGGCAGGCATGGTGCAGGAGCTGAGGATTCTACATCTTCAACGGAAGGCTTCTAGCAGAATCCTGGCTTCCAGGTAGCTATGATAAGGGTATTAAAGCCCACACCTACAGTGACACACTTATTCCAATAAGACCACACCTATTCCCACAAGGCCACACCTTTAAATAGTGACATTGCCTGGGCCAAGCATATACAAACCATCACAGCTGCCTAAAGCATATTTAAAAATATAAAGGCAGTGTGTCTTTCATCCAGGAACATAAATGGTTAAAAGTGGGGAAGAAACCCTGGGCCAGGATTTTTAATATTTTACTTCTACATACATGTAGGCAAAATACTCATATACATAAAGTAAATAATAAAACGTTTTGGGGAACTGAAGAGGACTTATGGGTTTTGCAGAGGATCTGGGTTCGATTCCCAGCACACACAGAATGGCTCAGAAACATGGTTTCCAGCATGCACACACAATGGCTCACAACCATTTGTTACTTTGGCTTCAGGGAATCCAATACCTTTTTCTGGCCTCCCAGTGCACTACATGTACATGGTACATGGTACATGTACACGCAGGCAAAATACCCATGCACATAAATAAGTATACCTAGAAAGTGCTTTTAAAAGGAAAGAGTTTTCATCTATCTCCAAGCAGATTTTCTCTCAGCTAAGTCCTGTCTCCATCATTCAGAAAAGGAATCTTTTCTCCTCGCTGAGAAGGGGAATCCTCATCTCTCCATGAGTATTGATGCAACAGTGTCAATTCTGTTATTGGGGTGAGCAACCCCTTTCTGATGGGAGTTGGAGCTCACACTACAGGTGTGGATTCCTCATGTCTGGTTCTGTAAACTTGTCAAAAGCCTGTGGCTGAGGAGGTCACGGGTCCTAGTCGGGAACTGACAGCTGCTGTTCTACCAAGTGGGTATGATGCACCTATTGAATTGCCTTCTAAATAACCATGTTTCTCCTCACGGATCTGTGTTGTTGCCACTTGGTTACTGCAGAGACTCGTAACTGGTCAAAATGCTGACACCAGAGTCAGTGTCACTGCTCTGGCATGCAGAGAATATCACTGAAGAGAGGGGAGAAAGAGACAGAGTATAACCTGGAATGTTGTAAAATGTTGTCTTTCAGTGGTGACATGGCCATGGTACTCTTGAATTCTTAGCAGCTGCCATTTCCTACCAGACACATGCCTGAGACTGGGCCTGACAGCATCCAGCCATGGAGGGAAGAAGGGTTTATGAGGCTCTGCCATTCCTTAAGGCTGATAAAAGAGGGAGAAACATTTTTTAAAGTGGGACAGTTGAAGTGGGATAACCAGTAAGATTCACATGCTCCTATAAATAACCTCTTCCCCACAGTTCTGTAGGCAGCTCTGATGAAACTCACTGGTTCATAACAGAGAGAGAGAGAGAGAGAGAGAGAGAGAGAGAGAGAGAGAATATATTAAATCATAAAGGGGCAGTTAGAAAGAAGGAGACCAGGAGGTGAATATGATTGAAATATATTACACACACATGAGACCATAGTGTCCTGTTGTGGGCGGTTTGTGCTTGTGGATTGGTACATGATCTAGTCAGGGCCCAGACTTCACATTGGTCCACTTCTTCATACACAGGTGCAGTTGGAGCCTTCCTGCTGACTTGCACAGACAGGGCCATATGCAACCTCTCATCTCCCTGCCATTGGGTCTGGCAGGCTTTTTGGTTCCTCCCCCCCCACTTCCACCTCTTTATCCCCCTCCTCCTCTTCCTCTTCTTTTAAATTTGGCACAAGTTCTTAATGTGTAGCTCAAGATGATTTCCAACTTGCCATCCTCACATTTCTGCACCCTGGGAGTTCAGATGGCAGCCACATCTGACTTTTTTTTTTTATCTTTATTAACTTGGGTATTTCTTATTTACATTTCGATTATTATTCCCCTTCCTGGTTTCCAGGCCAACATCCCCTAAACTCTCCCCCTCCCCTTCTATATGGGCTTTCCCTCCCCATCCTCCCCTCATTACCACCCTACCCCCAACAATCACGTTCACTGAGGGTTCAGTCTTGGCAGGACCAAGGGCTTCCCCTTCCACTGGTGCTCTTACTAGGCTATTCATTACTACCTATGAGGTTGGTGCCCAGGGTCAGTCCATGTATAGTCTTTGGGTAGTGGCTTAGTCCCTGGAAGCTCTGGTTGGATGGCATTGTTGTTCATATGGGGTCTCGAGCTCCTTCAAGCTCTTCCAGACCTTTCTCTGATTCCTTCAATGGGGGTCCCGTTCTCAGTTCAGTGGTTTGCTGCTGGCATTTGCATATATATTTGCTGTATTCTGGCTGTGTCTCTCAGGAGAGATCTACATCCAGTGCCTGTTGGCCTGCACTTCTTTGCTTCATCCATCTTATCTAGTTTGGTGGCTGTATATGTATGGGCCACATGTGGGGCAGGCTCTGAATGGGTGTTCCTTCTGCCTTTGTTCTAAACTTTGCCTCCCTATACCCTGCCAAGGGTTTTCTTGTTCCCCTTTTAAAGAAGGAGTGAAGCATTCGCATTTTAGTCATCCTTGAGTTTCATGTGTTCTGTGCATCTAGGGTAATTCAAGCATTTGGGCTAATATACACTTATCAATGAATGCATACCATGTGTGTTTTTCTGTGATTGGGTTACCTCACTCAGGATGATATTTTCCAGTTCCAACCATTTGCCTATGAGTTTCATAAAGTCATTGTTTTTGATAGCTGAGTAATATTCCATTGTGTAGATGTACCACATTTTCTGTATCCATTCCTCTGTTGAAGGGCATCTGGGTTCTTTCCAGCTTCTGGCTATTATGAATAAGGCTGCTATGAACATAGTGGAGCATGTGTCTTTGTTATATGTTGGGGCACCTTTTGGGTATATGCCCAAGAGAGGTATAGCTGGATCCTCAGGTAGTTCAATGTCCAATTTTCTGGGGAACCTCCAGACTGATTTCCAGAATGGTTGTACCAGTTTGCAGTCCCACCAGCAATGGAGGAGTGTTCCTCTTTCTCCACATCCTCATCAACATTTGCTGTCACCTGAGTTTTTGATCTTAGCCATTCTCACTGGTGTGAGGTGAAATCTCAGGGTTGTTTTGATTTGCATTTCCCTTATGACTAAAGATGTTGAACATTTCTTTAGGTGTTTCTCAGCCATATGGCATTCTTCAGCTGTGAATTCTCTGTTTAGCTCTGAACCCCATTTTTTTTTTTTTTTTTTTTTTTGGAGCTGGGGACCTAACCCAGGGCCTTGCACTTGCTAGGGCAAGCACTCTACCACTGAGCTAAATCCCAACCCCTTTCAACCTCATTTTTAGTAGGGTTATTTGTCTCCCTGCAGTCTAACTTCTTGAGTTCTTTGTATATTTTGGATATAAGCCCTCTATCAGTTGTCGGATTGGTAAAGACCTTTTCCCAATCTGTTGGTTGCTGGTTTGTCCTAACAACAGTGTCCTTTGCCCTACAGAATCTTTGCAGTTTTATGAGATCCCATTTGTCGACTCTTGATCTTAGAGCATAAGCCATTGGTGTTTGTTCAGGAAATTTTCTCCAGTGCCCATGTGTTGAGATGCTTCCCCCACTTTTTCTTCTATTAGTTTGAGTGTGTCTGGTTTGATGTGGAGGTCCTTGATCCACTTGGACTTAAGCTTTGTACAGGGTGATAAGCATGGATCGATCTCATTCTTCTACATGCTGACCTCCAGTTGAACAGCACCATTTGCTGAAAATGCTATCTTTTTTTCCATTGGATGGTTTTGGCTCCTTTGTCAAAATCAAGTGACCATAGGTGTGTGGGTTCATTTCTGGGTCTTCAATTCTATTCCACTGGTCTATCTGTCTGTCTCTGTACCAATACCATGCAGTTTTAATCACTATTGCTCTGTAATACTGCTTGAGTTCAGGGATAGTGATTCCCCCAGAAGTCCTTTTATTGTTGAGGATAGTTTTAGCTATCCTGGGGTTTTTGTTATTCTAGATGAATTTGCAAATTGTTGTGTCTAACTCTCTGAAGAATCAGATTGGTATTTTGATGGGGATTGCATTGAGTCTGTAGGTCACTTTTGGTAAAATGGCTATTTTTACTTTTGATATGCTCTGAAATATTATTCTGCTTAGGCATTGGGATTTTGAGGTGGGAAAATGGAATTCCCTCCAAGCTTCCAGATTCCAGCATCCTTTACCAGGGAAGTCCCATGTTTGGGAAAGCTGAATTTTTGCTGAGTGCATAAGCCTTCTCACTTCCCTAGCACTTTAAATCATTCACCACTTAGTGTACAGGGAGGCTGACCAGAATGTCTCTTCCACAAATGGGAAGCACTGTCCAGGGGTAACAGGGAGAGGAAGGAGGGAAGTCATGTGTTTGTTCCCCCAGCTCTCTCTGAGGACCTGAGTAGGCGACTGCTTCCTCCAGGGACTGTCATAGATCCGGTCATGTGGTATACTCCTGTCTTTCTGTCCCTGAGGCACACTTCTGTCCTCTTGTTTCTACAGGCCTCTGTGTGGAAGGAGCTGGAGTTGACTGCAGACACTGCACAGTTGTTGGACTTCCACACTTCTGGCTTATGCTTTTGTAAGCTACACTCCCTTAAAACTGTTAAATCTTAAAACACACACACACACACACACACACACACACACACACACACACACACACACACACATCATAGTTCCTGGTTGCCCTGAAACTTGTTCTGTAGACCAGGCTATCCTTGAATTCAGAGCTCTATCTGCTTCTGCCTTCCAAGTGCTGGGATTAGAGGAGTGTGCCAACACTACCTGGTCTGAGAACAACTTCTGAGTTTCCCTCTTTCTCTTATGATTTTGGAGTATTAGGATAAGGTTGTGATGCTTGTAATGTAAAAGTGGTAAGCACTTTTACCCAATGAGCCAACCCCATGGCCCAGTGGCCCTTTTTGTTAAATGCCACAGATATTATCCATCAAGAGATGTCATCTCTTACCTGTTATGGCCTGACCACTCAGGACTTTGTGGAATGGTATATGGCTGGGGTTTGTTTCCCACTGCACTGTAGTCACATGATGCTCAGCAATTATTTGGTGAATTTTTGTGAAATGAGTTACAAGATCTGAGCTATAGTTCCTCCTCTTCATACTTCAGACGCTCACTCGAGCATACCCATGCTATGCACAGGTGCCGGAGCTGTTAGGTTATGCAGCATAGAGCAGGCTAAGTCTGCGATTTGTATTCCCATGAGTTCCAGCTTCCTGAGTTGCCTCAGTGGTTCATGCCCAAACAAGCAACGTGTGGATGTGTGAGGAACAACTGAGGTACAGAGACAGTAAAGGCAGGGAGCTTGCCAAAAGAAGGATGATGCCATTTCTCTAACTCATTAAAAGTCCAGTCCACAACAGAGGAAATGAATGTGGGGAATTTTCATTTGTTTAGATTATGGTTTTAAAGGAAGCATGTTGAATAAACTCAATTCACAGTTACTAGTTTTGAATTTATAGAGTTGATATTACCTTTATTTTATTTAATGTTACATTAGGCATCATTGTTTCATTCTATATGAGGTAAAATTGATACAACTGTGTGCTTAAATCCATAGTTACAATCAAGTTCACAACTGCAGGCTACAAAGTGGTTTGTGACATTTATTACAATTACATTTTTACTGTGCAAGTGTTGCAAGAATTTCTCATGGTGAGGTGTACCCCAAAATTTGTGTATCTCTGGAAAGGGGCTCATAGAAATTTGTGGGTAGGGCTCACAGAAATATCAGGCAGGACTGTTCCAAGACCCTTCACCAGGCCTCAGGAGTTCCTAGTTGCTTACAAATAGGTCCCTGTTATATGACCGTAATGAAAGAAATTCCATGATCCTCCTTCCTGGATTCCCAAGCAGAAGTGGAGTCCAAGACGATTTGTCATAGTATACCTCATCTTTGCGCAGAACTGTGCCTTTGATGATCTCCAGGGCGCATTCCTCCTTGGGAGCAGCTTGACTCAAGATTATCCCAGAGGTTTCTTTCAAAGCTGTTTCTGCAGGCCACAGGAAAGAGTGAGTTAATCCAGAGTTAGTAGAAACTCACAGACCTTCACATGTCGGGCACTGTGTGCTCATGTCTTGAGTCCCACAGTCCCTCTGAAGACCCTTGGACAACTGGATACGTCCAGTGTTGACAAAAGAATCCTGGCTGGCAGAGGTCTGCCTCCCTGGATGGGGATCTGTGGGGCAGTGGAGGTGACAGCCTAGGGGTCCAAATGTTTTCTGAGTGTTTTGGTTGGGGTGACACATTAACATAGGGGTACAGAATGAGGACTAAATAGCTGATGTGAAGTGTGAATGGCAAACAAGAACATGTTTTGACAATGACCCATTGCTTTAAGGAAGGCAAAAGAGAACCAGGCTTTGGGTCCCTCTCAGCCCTGACCACTGTCATAGAGAAGGTGTTGCCGGGAATTATGCTGTCTCTTCCTGTGGGTCACATCCTTCAGATGCAACCCCACTTCATCTCCATGTCACTTGACTTCCAGTTTGTTCTATAATCTCTTTGAACTCAATATATAGTTGAGAATGACTCTGAACTTCTGATCCTTCTGTATCTACTTCCCGAGTGCTGGGATTACAGGTGTGATCTGTCTTACATAGTTTATGTGGTGCTAGGAATTGAACCCAGGGCCACATGAGTACTAGATGAGCAGTCTACCTGCTGGGGCAGGGCCCCAGATCCTCAGCTACTCCTTGAACAAAAGTTTTTCACAGTCCTAGATGCATGTTTTAGATAAATATGTAAATGTTGTACTCACTGTCCCCTCTCACCCTTCACCTTTCACCCCTCACCTTTCATGAATCATTTCATATATAACCTTGTGTAATGCCAGAAATGGGCACCATAGATGCAGCACAATGTCACTGGATGTTTTTGTTTGTTGCTTGTTTGTTTTGTTTACCAGCATCCCCTGGATAGTGTCCAAGAGTACACTCAGTACTAATTTCTTATTTATTTAATTAGTCTATGAAGGCTCTTTTCTTGCTTCTCATGGCCTTGATTCTTTGAAGAGTACTAATCACTGTTTCTAAGGAATGCAATTCAGTTAGATGTACACCCTTCCCAGTGAACTCATGAAATCAACTTCTTGTCACTGTTGAGTGCAGTAAGAAAAGGACGCAGGTGTTGGGTATCATTTGTAGAACAGCAGTGGTCAGGGGTAGTTCATGTGGGCATAAGGAGCTCAGAGTTCAATATACCCTGAGAATGGGAAGAACAGAAAGGAGGATCAAGGTTGGCTAGACTCCACCAGTGACAGAAGTGCCTCATTGAGTGACTGGGACTGATGATTCCAGCTTTGGTCTCTAATGCCTTTCCACTGAGAAGGAAGGTACCCTCAGGGAGACATGACCCTCCTTTTTCATGTGGTAAGGCTGACAGACCAACTTAGGGCCACTTATTCTAGGGTCTTTTCCTTACCTGTGTCTATGAAGCCGAGGACACAGAGAGTGATGGACACGTTGACCTTGGTCATCAAGTGTTCTTTTCTAATGGTGGAAAAGAACCCATCCAGAGCAAACTTGCTTGCAGAGTAGGGAGCAATCAGAGGCTGGGTCATTTTCCCTAAATGATAGATTAAAGAAGTCTGTTAGTAAGGATCTACTTTGGCCTTAGACAGAGCGGAGCAATCCTGAGGGGCCTCTTTACCCACTGAGACTCCAGTTTCTCACGATTCTCCAAATTATCCTATGGAATTACATCTCTGAATGGATAGAAATTGAGTATTTGGAAGTGTGGTAGTTTGAATGTGAACTCACCATTTACATACTTTGTCCCAGTTGCTAAAATGCTTGGAAGGATTCGGAAGTGTGGCCTTATTGGAGTCACATGGGGTGGGTTTTCAAAATCCCAGGCCAGTCCCATTCTTCCCACCTCCTAATTCCTATTCCCTGCCTGCTTGTTTGAGGACCAGGGTGTAAAGCTCCCAGCTAATTCTTTGGTGCCATGCTTGCTTGCTCCCACACAGATGATAGTGGGCTGACATCTGAAGCTAGAAGCAAGCTCCCAGTTAAGTGCTTCCTTTAAGAAGAATTTTGCTGGCCGTGGTGTCTCTTAACAGCAATAGAATGGTAACTTTCAACACCTGACAGTTGTGCTCACACCTTACCATAGACAGACCGTGTGAGAGAAGAAGCCTAGCACTGCTACAGCTCCATTGTTTTTATGCAGGACCATTACAGGAACGGACAGTTTGGACCAATGGGACAAGGGAAATTGTCGGTGTGTCTCAGAGAGTTCCCTTCTGGGGTTCCTGGAGGGTGACAATCCTCTTTCTTTCCCCATGGGCACTTTGTGCATTTATATGGGGCTAGAATTGCTACAGCTAGCTCCTTGTTCTGGGGTGGAAACACAGAGAGGCAAGCGGGGCCAAGAGGACCATGGGGGTACAGCCTGAAATGGGTCAGCTGCAAAGCCTGCCGCACACCAGAGCTTCAATTTTGTCAATAATTTTCCTAAATGTTTAAGAAAAAAAACCCATAGATCCAGAGTATTCACAGGAATAGTATACACTTAAAATATGGGCTTTACTAACCTTGCTGATCCTGGCCCACAGCTCCCTGCTCCCAAACACCGTGGGAGAGAGAGCTCACCACCCAGACAAGTGGGCACTCCTGAGACTGCAGAGCGGGAGAGACTACCAATACTGCCCATGCCACATCGCTGGCCCTAGAGGAAACTATATAGGGCCTCTAGGAACAGGAAGATAGGGACATTCAAGCAGCAGGTCCCCTGCGTCCAGACACCACCTGAACCTGAAGTGACCCAGTCAACAGCTCCCTGCACCCAAATCCCATGGGAGGGAGAGATAAAGCTTCAGAGGGGCAGACACGCCTGGGAAGCCAGAGGAGACTACATTTCTGACTCCAGAGGAAAACACCTAACGCCATCTGGGACCCCGGTGCACGGGGGTGGGGGGGCCGGGAAAAGGCGGCGCAGGCCCTCCTGGTTGCCGCCCTCACGGAGAGTTCAAAAGCAGCCCACCAGGAGCAACTTCAGCTGCGGGACCAGAGGTAAGACCAACTTTTCTGCTCCAAGTGACCTGCCTGGTGGACTCAGGACACGTGCCCACAGGAACAGCTGAAGATGTGTAGACAGGAAAGACTACACGCCTGAAAGCAGAACACTCTGTTCCCATAACTGGCTGAAAGAAAACAGGAAAACAGGTCTACAGCACTCCTGACACACAGGCCTATAGGACGGTCTAGCCACTGTCAGAAATAGCAGAACAAGGTAACACCAGAGACAACCTGATGGCAGGAGGCAAGCGCAGGAACCCAAGCAACAGAAACCAAGACTGCATGGCATCATCAGAGCCCAGTTCTCCCACCAAAGCAAACACTGAATACCCAAACACACCAGAAAAGCAAGATCTAGATTTAAAATCACATTTGATGATGATGATGGAGGACTTTAAGAAAGACCTAAAGAACTCCCTTAGAGAAACGCAGGAAAACATAAATAAACAAGTAGAAGCCTACAGAGAGGAATCACAAAAATCCCTGAAAGAATTCCAGGAAAACACAGTCAAACAGGTGAAGGAATTAAAAATGGAAATAGAAGCAATAAAGAAAGCACAAAGGGAAACAACCCTGGATATAGAAAACCAAAGGAAGAGACAAGGAGCCGCAGATACAAGCATCACCAACAGAATACAAGAGATAGAAGAAAGAATCTCAGGAGCAGAAGATTCCATAGAAATCATCAACACAACTGTCAAAGATAATGTAAAACGGAAAAGCTACTGGTCCAAAACATAGAGAAATCCAGGACTCAATGAGAAGATCAAACCTAAGGATAATAGGTATAGAAGAGAGTGAAGACTCCCAGCTCAAAGGACCAGTAAATATCTTCAACAAAATCATAGAAGAAAACTTCCCTAACCTAAAGAAAGAGATGCCCATAAACATAAAGAAGCCTACAGAACTCCAAATAGATTGGACCAGAAAAGAAACACCTCCGTCACATAATAGTCAAAACACCAAATGCACAAAGAAAGAATATTAAAAGCAGTAAGGGAAAAAGGTCAAGTAACATATAAAGGCAGACCTATCAGAATCACACCAGACTTCTCACCAGAGACTATGAAAGCCAGAAGATCCTGGACAGATGTCATACAGACCCTAAAAGAACACAAATGCCAGCCCAGGTTACTGTATCCAGCAAAACTCTCGATTAACATAGATGGAGAAACCAAGATATTCCACGACAAAGCCAAATTTACACAATATCTTTCTACAAATCCACTCCTACAAAGGATAATAAATGGTAAAGCTCAACATAAGGAGGCAAGCTGCATAAGGATACATAAGGATGCTACATAAGCTACATAAGGATGAAGCAAAGAAGTGCAGGCCGACAGGAACCGGATGTACATCTCTCCTGAGAGACACAGCCAGAATACAGCAAATACATAGGTGAATGCCATCATTAAACCACTGAACTGAGAATGGGGCCCCCGTTGAAGGAATCTTAGAAAGGACTGAAAGAGCTTGAAGGGGCTCGAGACCCCATATGTACAACAATGCCAACCAACCAGAGCTTCCAGGGACTAAGCCACTACCCAAAGACTATACATGGACTGACCCTGGGCTCTGACCTCATAGGTAGTAATGAATAGCCTAGTAAGAGCACCAGTGGAAGGGGAAGCCCTGGGTCCTGCCAAGACTGAACCCTCAGTGAACGTGATTGTTGGGGGTAGGGTGGTAATGGGGGGAGGATGGGGAGGGGAACACCCATATAGAAGGGGAGTGGGAGGGGTTAGGAGGATGTTGGCCTGGGAACCGGAAAGTGAATAACAATCAAAATGTAAATAAGAAATACCCAAGTTAATAAAGATGAAAAAAAAAATATGGGCTTTAGAGAAGGTGGTCTGGTTATAAATTCTAAGTATGGTATTGGTTGGCTACAATTTGTGGATAATTATTGAGCTGAAATAGCCACGTAATACATGTAGCAGAGACTCTGACTCATCCAGAGAATGCTGTTGTTGTCAACAGAATTAGTATTCAAATCTCCAAGAAATGTATGAGCTATTCAAAAAGTCATGTTGGGACAAATAGCTAATTACTTAGGGGAACAAAAAAAATGCCACTCTAAGAAATGAATTCAAACTACAATGTGGGAAGTAAGATGTCCAATAAGAGAAGGGTGAGTGAATTCTCATCTCAGGAGAGAATTCAGGAGAACAGGCACACTCAATGAAAGAAGGATAGGAGGACAGATGTAAAACTTGAAACATAGCCAGGTGCCGGGAACACCCACCTTGCCCCTTTTGCAAGCAGGACTTTCCAGGAAACCCCCTCTTCTAGCCTTAGAAGGCTGTCCAGCCACAGGCAGTGTGCATAGCAGCTTGAACACATGCCACGCCTTTTTTTTTTCAAGAAATTGAAATAAATAACAAAAGGATTCCAATTACTGCCACTTGGTTTTGAGTGAAAAGGTTACATAAGGCTAGGGCTGAGAGATCCACTTCCAGGCAGGAAAAGGGTAAGTCAGCAGAGGCTGCTGCACTTGCAGAAGGCAGCAGACAGCGGTGTGGAGCAGAGCACCACAGAAGCTGAGCTTAAGCAGGCGCTAACTTTCCTTAAAGCTTGTCGTATGTCCTGTTTTAAAGTTCAAAGGCTGAATAATTGCTCAGGGTTGAAAGGTCAGTGGAAAAAACCAAGATTCAGATCTGTTTTTAGTGGCCCACACTCTTATGCTCAGATTACCTCTCCTCGACAGTTGCCTCTATTTTTCTTTTATTATTATCATTGTCATTGCTGGGCTTCTCCTCTTTGTACTCACATTGCCCAGGAATCATGTGTCAAATCTGACTCGTCCCATAGTGTTGGTAAATGCCTCTTTGATCTGATGTTTAAGCCCTAGGTAGGCAAACGTTATGACTACAGTACTATTTTTACTTTCAGTCTGACAGACGAAGGTGTCCGCAGACAGGCTTGGGACTCCTAGCCCTTTAGATCTGCTTCCCAGGGCGCTGTAACAAATCAGTCAGCCCAGGCATGATGACATCACAGCCCAGTCCAGTGGTTCTCAACCTAATGGCTCCTAATGCAGCGAACCCCAGCCATGAAACTATTTCTTTGCGACTTCATAACTGTAATTTTGCTACTGTTATGAATCGTAATGTAAATGTCTTATGTGCAGGATATCTGATAAGCAGTCTGAAATACACTGCTAGGGAACTTCCCACCCACCACCCTTACCAGTGTGACTGATAGCACACAGACATGCCCAGAGGCTCATCTCCCAGGTAATTCTAGATTCTATCAAGACAACAACTAACATTTACCATCACATGTGGTATAAGGTGCTTTTAAACGTTAATATATATTATATATTATATAATATATAATATATTATATATTATTTATATATTATATATTATTTATATATCATATATATGTATGTGTGTATATATATACAGAATTATTAAGCAGGGGCCAAACCAGGGCAGCTGGAGCACAGGGAAAAAGAAGCAAGGTGAGCAACGTCACAGCCTCTCCCTACCCTTGGGAAGTTAGAAGCACCTGGGAAGCCAACGTTATTATTTCTGCACTTAGAAAGGTAAAAAGCCTCACTTTAAGGTCAGCTTAATTACAGAGAGGAAACCCTTGATTTTCAGAGCTTCAGTTTTTTTCCCCCCCAGAGATTCTTGATTTAGGAATTGCTGTTAATGATTGTGAGCCAGAGTCCCATAAAAGGAGAAAATCTGGGGCAGATTACAAAGCAGGAAAAAGAAGACAACCTCCTGGCCCCCAGCACATTCTAGCACAACCTCGGGCATTCAATTAAAGTCTGTCTCCTGTCCTAGGAACTATTCTTAAACATTTTCCCACATGACACACCACATAAACCACATATGGTGGCATACATGTGACCCCAGCACTCTGGAACGAGATCAGGAGGACAGGGTTTCAAGGTGCTCCTCAGCGACACAGCACACTCAAGGCTTCTCTGGGTCACACAGGACCTCTTTCAAAAGAGAATGAAAGGAACTGGGTTTTCAAAGGAGTTTGCCCTTCCAAGCTTTTGGAAACATTGCAATATGTTACTAGATGCAAATGTGGAATTTCTGTCACACAAACTGATTAGCATTGTGTGGGAAAGTCTTTTGCTAAAGTTAAGCTGCACATCTTGACATTTTAACTAGCCAAGTGAGAGCATTCCTGAGACAGGAAGCAGGGAGAAAAGGGTTGAGTCATGTCAGAGTCACCAAGTCACTCACATGTTCTGGGAAGGACAGGTTCCCACAGAACAGGGTCGGGTGGGCAGGAGAGGAAAGTGTCACCTTGTTCTCAATGTCATCCCATAGGAGCTACTAGTCCAAGTGCCAGTCAAACACCTGCCAGGATCAGAACCTCATTAACAGAGGTAATTTGTAAAGAGATTGCCCTGATATGCTTGGAGCAGTTGTAACAGCGAGGGGCTGAGAAGCCCATAAGCGTTAGGCTCAAGGTCAATTTCTAGTTAACACAGAAGCAGGGCATATATGCCGATGATAGAGCTTCAGTGACTATATTTTCTAAAGCAAAATACGGGACAAGGAGTCTGACATGTCCGAACGCAAATGTGATTGAAAAATGGGACAGAATGTGCGATTAGAACTATCCCCAAAGCACTGGATTCCAGCCAGTGCAGAGTAGCCAGAGCTGGGGAGCTGGCAGTCAGGCTGTGTACTCAGACTTGTTATCGGAACA